>NW_003302548.1:2380544-2392054 GCF_000004255.2 Arabidopsis lyrata subsp. lyrata | reverse complement strand
TAGAATTATTTTAATTTACATTTAAGCAAACCCGTACCAAGTTTGGCGAACCGGTCAGTCGAGACTACGATCTTGTAAAGGTTTGCGAGTTAATTCCACAAGATAACACTCATGTATTAGTTACCCAATAAAGACAGGAAATTTTGAAAGAGACATCAATAAGTCAATAAGGGGGGTGTATTGGACTTCGTATTTGGAAGATTTTGTGGATTTTAAATTTGGGGAGACACTGAAGGACATCTGATGATTTGGTTGATTTTTAAAAGATTTCTTTTAATTAGTAATAAAATTTAGTAATGTTACTTCACATATGCTTTTAAAATTCATTTCTTTATTTTAAATGATTAATTTAAAAAAAAAATTAAGAGTATGGGAAAGACGGTTTCAGCTTGGTCTTTGCCTCTTTGGAAATCAAAATTATACATACGCGCGTATTTTTCGTAAGAAATTGGTAAGAAACAGACGTTTCCTACCAATTTCCTACGATTTTGACCGTAGGAAAACGTTGCATTTTTTGTAGTGAGCGTGTGACGTTTAATGAGATTAGACTTGGTTATTATCGAGCCGCTTAGGTTGTTAATTGATAGAAACAAAACAGTTTGTTATGTCTTCTTTATAGAAGCAGAGCTTCGTTTTCCACTTTAGTACGAGTGAAATCGATTGCAAAGAGAAATGAAAGCTTGTAAACAGATTCAAGATAGTGTAATCTTACGGGCACGCAGAGATGTAGATCACTGAATTGGTGGCGTTTTAATGCTATGTTCCTTCTTTTTCTTGATTGTCTTCGATATACAAACGATTGATCGTGTTTAAATTCGATTTACAGCTGTGAAAACTTGAGGAGATCATAAGGAACAACATGTGAAACATCTCTAAATTATACAAATTTAATTTGGTATTATAAATGCCTTCTAATCTTATATATCTTTATTCTTAAGAAAATAAGACTGGATCTCAATGGATGGTGGAAGAATTGCCACTTAATGTATAGTTCAAGTCTTCAAGAAGTTTTGCACGATCACGGAAAAGATTTTGCCAATGAAACCCCTTATTTATTGATTAACATAAATAAAATAAAAACCTGCGTAATTCACAAGTAAACGTCTTTCTTCTGGGCCCACTAGTTTTTTTTTTTTTTTTTTTTTTGTTATAGCTGTGGAATTTCATTTTGCATATTCTATATTCCCTGTTTATTTAAAGAAAAGAGCTGCAGAAAAGGCATAATCCATCCTAGATGTTATGGTGTTAACATCAAAATTAGTGTTTCGCAAGACTTGTTCAAGATGAAACGGAGAAACGCACCAATTCAAATCATTCAAATTGCTTTTTAATACTATATCTAATTATCTATAGCATCATGATTTTTCTTTTCTTTTTTTTTTTTCTATTACTTAGATCACCAAGTTGCAGGCTTATTCTGTTATCATCCCTTGCCTCAAAACAAAGCATTCCCAAGAAACTACCAAACTTAAGATTTTCAAGTCATGGCGGGTCAAACCATGGTAAGAATCAGCTTTGATAGCTCGGAAGAGAGACTACGGTGGTCCTTTGTCCCCCATCTCTCTGCGGCATTTGGCCGTAAAGGCATCTCTGTGTCCACAAGTATGAACGATGAGTTTGTAGCTTCCTTGTTGGTTTTTTCTGAGAAATACGTGTCTTCCAAGGAATCTTTAGATGAAGTCGTTAAGACTATCCAACAGAGACATGACAAAGGCCATGTGGTGGCCACTGTATTTTATGGAGTCAGCAGGTCAGATGTGCAAGAACTGAAGGGGAATTTCGGAAAGGTGTTACTTGAAAATGGGGCTTCAGATCAAGTAACGCAATGGCACAACGCTCTTGCGGAAATAGCAAGCTTACCTGGCTATGAAGCAAGCAATACTCAAAGGTTAGAAATACCCTCTTATTTTTTTTTTTTTTTTGCTTAATACAGATTACAGAATGTATCATAGTAAGTGGTAAGGGAAATATATATGGTTTTTGTAGTGATTACGAATTTGTCGAAAAGATTACGAGAGATGTTTATGAGAAGATCTTTCCAAAGGAACGAATAGGAATCTACTCAAGGATGCTGCCAGCTATAGAAAACTTGCTATGCAAGCAACCATGGGGAGTTAAAAGCATAGGGATTTGTGGTATGCCAGGCATAGGCAAGACAGCGCTTGCTAAAGCAGTCTTTGACCAAATGTCTGGTGGCTATGAAGTCACTTGCTTCGTCGAAAATTTTCATGAAGCCTTTCACAAGAAGGGACTTTACGGTTTGCTGCAGGAACATTTCAAGAACCTTCCAAACAAAACACTTCAACAAAGAGTTCTTGTTGTTCTTGATGATGTGCGAAACCATCTAGATGCAGAGTCTTTTCTCGCTGAGCTTTTCTTGTTTAGCCGTGGAAGCCTGATCATAGTAACCACCAGAGATGAGCAAGTGCTTTCTCAGTGTCGAGTCAATCAAACATACAAAGTTGAAGGATTAAACAAGCAAGAGTCTCTGCAACTATTTTCCTTGTGTGCATTTGAAAGAAATGTGACAGACAAGAATCCTCTTCCAGAGCTTTCTATGAAGTTGATAGAACACGCTAATGGAAACCCTTTAGCTTTAAGATTATACGCCGAAGATATGTCCTCACACAAGAAGCTGAATCAAAAGGAGACTTTGTTCCTCATGCAAGCTCCTCCACATCAGATTACGGAAGTAGTCAAGAGTAGCTACAATGCACTCAGTGACAACGAAAAGAACATACTTGTGTATATTGCTTATTTCTTCATAGGCGCAAATGTCGATGATGTATCCAAACTACTTGAAGACCTTGGTTTCTTTCCGGATTTTGGAATCGGCCGGCTTGTGGAGAACTCTCTGGTGACTATTTCAGAAAACAGATTTGAAATGCATAGCATGATTGAGGCAGTAGTCCGGGAAATCGGGAGGTGTCATAGATTCAAAATCAACAAAGACCCTAAAACAAGTTTCAAATGTGTATTGGTCAGTCTTATTCTACCATCCATCCAAAAAAGTTTTCACTTTAGCTTCTTGATCACCTCATAATCTATTATCTTGTGTGTTTTCAGGGCACTAAAGATATCGAAGCGATGTCTCTTGATGCATCTAACTTAAACCCAGATGTCAAACTTTCTTCACTTGCATATATGTATAACCTTAGATTCCTGAAGATTTATTATTCTGACCCTAAAAACAGTCGCAAGGCTCTCGAGTCTTTGCCCTGTGGGCTTAGACTTCTTCATTGGGAATATTACCCTTTGCAATCTTTACCACAAGATTTTAATACAAGCAACCTTGTTGAGCTCAATATGCCTTATAGTCAACTCCAAAGACTTTGGGGAGGAACCAAAGTAAGCAAACTTAAATGAAAAAGTAAGACCTTTTCTGTTACCAATATTGACTTCAACTATGTTTCTCTTTGTTCAGAACCTCAAGATGCTGAAGAGGATCAACCTTCGCCATTCAGAGAAGTTGTATGAAGCTGAGGAACTTTCAGAAGCTTTAAACCTTGAGCAAATTGATCTCAGTGGCTGTAAGAACTTGCAAAGTTTTCCAGCCATTCATCAATTGCAAAAACTCCAAGTTGTTGATCTCTCTGGTTGCACACAAATCAAAAGTTACCCTGAGTTTCCATCTAATGTCACATTGAAATTCCAGGGAACTACCATTAAGAAATTCTTCCCTCCAGTCACATTCACCATCAAGAGCTTACTGGAGCTCTTCGACAATCCTTCTGGACAACAAATCTTTGACGACTTTCGGAAACTCGGAAGCTTCTTGAGTAGCCAAGAAAGGATAACAAATCCAGATATGATGGAATCACCAACCATATTAGCTATGATATTGCAGAAAGCAATAAAAAGAACCTCAAGTCTTCAGTTGTAAGTAGCCAAATCGAAGGATACGGGTACACAAATCGTCAAGGAGGATATTTGCTTTTCAGCGGACCAGATTTACTATATAAATGAAGTCTTCTCATGTTCCTTATCATGCATGACTACAAAAAACAAAAAAAATGTTCTGTTTTGATGTCATTGTTCCATAAAGATGTAATATTTTCAGTGTGTTAAGTGAGCTTTTGCTGTTAAAGACGGATTTTCAAATGTTTTATTCGAGTGTTTGTTTTTCGAATTATGTCATGTTAGTTGTTGCTTGTGCGTAGTATTTTTAGACTGAAAAAATTCAGGCCTGGTCAGGTCGGAATACATTTGCGCCCTCTAAGCTGAAGCCGGGCTGATTTAAAATGATGTTCGTTAGTTCATCTTGATGGTCCATCCTTAATACTACATGCGAATTCTTAAAAACTAAACAAAGCTTTATTCAGATAGTCAATCCAGATGCACAACCAAATACAAAAACGAACAACATCCAAATGCATCATCTGTATGCATCATCGAGATGAACAAGCAAAGATGAGTTCAAGTCAGAATAAAGATGATAAATCTTAGCTATTCTCAGAAACTACTTGAAGTTGACGAACTCGCGAAAGCTTGTAGCCTTGAGAAAACAAATCTTTAAGGTTGTACAAGCTTGAAGAGCATCCCACGGCTAAAGAATCTTTAATTTCTGAATCTATCTGGTTGCAGGAGTATCAAACGTACGGAGGAGGCATAAAGAAGATAAAAGGACTGAATTAAGAAGGCTGCTTAAGGGATACTACATTTGAATCACATGTGTTCGAAATACTATGTTGAAGTCTCTTGAGCTGCTCAAACGTTCAAGCTTCCTCCCAGATATGTCTAGAAAAAAATGCTAGTGCTAGAGAGACTCTGATCAAATAGTTATTTTTCTTACTTATATTTTTGTTTTAATTTTAAACTTATTGAGCAACAAAAAATACTTTTTACAGCAAAAAAAAGACGTCGATGCTACGAAGAAAATGCGAAAGCAATTTTATTTCATGTGGAAAGGTAGATAAAATAGAAAGTGAGCAGATCAAAGAGTGTTTTGAGAAGCCAATATCACCAAAAACAGAAAAAATCCGAAGAGAATGTCGGACGGCATTGATTCATACCATGCGGCCATTAGTAGATATCAAGACCTCCATCCATACTGATGATTAGGAGGAGCATGACGAATCACCTCTGTAATGATCGAGCTGGCACTTGGCAGGATATAAACATGATGAAAACGTTTTTCAAATTTTATCTCATGACAAGACAAGCAGAGGAAGATAGTACCTCTGTTTGGCTTTGGCCCAATCAGATTTGGATTTTGCTCTGTTTTTTCTTACTCTGTTTTGTTCAGTGGAGGACAAGCTACTTCTACTTGCTGAAGACGAAACCATTAACAGCCAATATTTCTGACGATAAGATTTACTGAATTTTTCATTATAATAACATATCAAAGAAAAGGATTAAACATATAGTTTAGCCTTGCGTTGCAAAGAACAAGCCAGTTTTGTTGGAAATCTTGCTCAGCACTCTCTATCATTGTCAGATGCACGTTCAGCAAATCTTTGGTCCATACGTTTCTTGATGTTCCATTGAAATTATAAACATCATCTTGTTAAGCTACTGAAGAGCTTGTGGTTGAAGTCTCTACCAAAGTAGCCTTTCTTAATCACTTTTACACTAAGTCTCACTCCAACCTCTTGAGGAACAAGATACAAGGATTTTAACAAAGAGTTATAAGAACAATCTTTGATGCTTGAGAGCGATTCAAAAACTATGTATTAAAGTATATCTTTCACTACCAGTTCCATGGGGCTTATACACCAAAGAGACCCAAAACCAAGAATCAAATAATACTCAAAACAAGAAATAGGAGACAAATTAAATAAGGAACATAAAACTGATAACCTAATTTAAAACAAAAAAAAAAAGTATCAAATACTGCACTTCATCACCCAGCATCTGCAACTTTAAAAAGAATCAATGGTAAGACACTATTGGTCCAATAGTATTGGATATAACTGTGGTATTTCAAAACGAAGCTAACCCCAATATCATTCAAAGAATCAATGATCAGAGTACTTTTGGTAAAATGACAAAGAAACAATTTCAGGAGCTCTCAAGTTTTTACTTATAAAGAAACATTTTTTTTCAATGAGACATAACCAGAATCCTTAACTCAATAATTTAATGATAATAAATTACTCTGCTGAAGTAAATAAACCAACGTTTTGGTGATCTTCATGTGTGATTCTTTACCATCAAAATTGAGCTTCAGGCTTTCTCCATACAAAAAGAGGATTGCCCGCTTTCCACTTTGCATATGGCTTGTAGCATTTTCAAGACCTCCTTGACGATAGTTTCAACGAAATCAATCTCCAATAAGCTACTACACTTGTTTAAAAAAAGGTCGAGATGAGTTCTTTCAAAGTTCACACATGAGCGTGCACAAATACATAAAAAAGTTGCACGACTTCGACGAATTTAATCAGATGTAACGATACGTTAACATTTCCGATGAACTAATTAAGTAAATGCATATACAATGTTGAAATATGTCAAACTTTTGTTTATAGATTAGAGATGTCTTTCGCCTCTCAATAAAACATAGAATTAAAAGTATGAATTGACATTCGTACCTTTTTTCATCCAAAGCCAGGGCAAACTTATGGGAGACAGACACGATCGCCTCTTTCCATTGCTTTATCATAGGTTCGTCAGACTTGTACATGTATTCCTTATCTCTGAAATGGTCACCAAACTCTCCCTTAAGTCTTTTCACATTGGTTGGAGTCACCTTGTAGAAGATAGGAAGCACCTTGTGATAGAGAGTAACAATATTCCCAAAGTTAGTAATATGTGTCAAAAGATGTATAATCTGCACCTTCAATAGTAAGTAATAACATTGGTATAGATCTTAAATCAATTTCTTTTCCTAAATAAGATATATAGAGGTATATCCAATGTTTATTGATCACACCTTGAGCAGGCCTTCGTCCACACGTTCTTTAATCTTAACAAGCTCACAACTATGGCAATCCCAGATTCTTCGATCCTCTTGAAAAGAGTGTTGAGGTCTTCACCTCTTTGCTCCTCATTGTCTATGAACACGTTGATCTCACTTCTCCGAAGTGCATCCACAAGATAGCTGACGAAATTGTAGTGCAACTGATCTCCGCGGAAATTGATGAAAACTTGGATATTTCTCGGTGGCTTAACTTCACCGTGCATTCGCGACTTGGTGAAAGTTCTTCGCACCAAAAGAGATAACATGTATTTTTAAAAACGATTCCATGACAAAATATGTTTTGCCCTTTTGTATATTTCATTTACAAAACAAAATTTTGGGAAATATCCATATTTACCCTTTTCACTTTTTTTTTCTTTTTTTTTTGCTAAAAATGTAAATATTTCAATGATAATGAAAAATGTTTAGGTTTACAATCAAGATTTAAAACCTTATTCTCTAAATATTATTTTGAAAACTATGTATTTTAATTATAAATAAATAACAATTTTTTAAAAAAAATTAATAAGACAAATTTTTTATTTTTGTAAATTTCGCGAGATTATCTCTCCGATTACCTTCAATTCTCAACACATATCTCAAATTCGCTTAATTTTCTTTGAAAACGACAAAAGCATCTCCCAAAATCCCCATCGGAGAACATAGGTTGCAGAAAATCGGTGAAAATTTGTTATTTGTTGGTGAGATTTGTTTCACTTTTTTCTTGGGTGAATTTGTGCAGAAACAAAAACTGGACATAAAATTAGCTAATCGACAATATGAGTTTTTGGTCTTTAACAAAGATAAATAAATTAGATAAATGGATTTGGAGTTCAGTTTAATTACGAAAAAAACACCACTTGATTTATCTCTGCGCGTGGAGAGATGCTTTTGACTTTTAAGACATCGAAAATAAAACCTGACATGTAATAAATGTTCACCAGTTGATAGAAATAACGGGGTGACAATTATTAAATGCAATCGACTTTTTTTGAACTTTATCTAATTTGAAACAATAACGAAAACAGTTTTAGATGGGAATCGAAAAATGTAAACAACCAACATAGTTGTATGGACACCCAAGAAATAGTTTTTCGATTTTTTTAAACAACTAACCTAGCTGCATGGACATCCAATGAATATTTTACACGATTTTGACATTTATATACAGATAAACAAATACATAGAGCGTTAAAAATAATTATAGTGTTAAATACTTCGGTCTATGTGTACATGTAAATACATATAATATTCATATAAAGCGTTATTAACATTTGTATACATGTAAACACGTACATGGAGCGTTATTAGCAAATTGATCTCAGTGGCTGTAAGAACTTGCAAAGTTTTCCAGCCATTTATCAATTGCAAAAACTCCAAGTTGTTGATCTCTCTGGTTGCACACAAATCAAAAGTTACCCTGAGTTTCTATCTAATGTCACATTGAAATTCCAGGGAACTACCATTAAGAAATTCTTCCCTCCAGTCACATTCACCATCAAAAGCTTACTGGAGCTCTTCGACAATCCTTCTGGACAACAAATCTTTGACTTTCAGAAACTCGGAAGCTTCTTGAGTAGCCAAGAAAGGATAACAAATCCAGATATGATGGAATCACCAACCATATTAGCTATGATATTGCAGAAAGCAATAAAAAGAACCTCAAGTCTTCAGTTGAAGTAGCCAAATCGAAGGATATGGGTACACAAATCTCTCGTCTTGAGCATTTGGAGTTCAAAAACGTCAAAGAGGAGATTTGCATTTCAGCGGACCAGATTTACTATATAAATGAAGTCTTCTTCTCATGTTCCCTGTCAATAATTGTCATGCATGACTAAAAAAACAAAAAAAAAACGTTCTGTTTTGATATCATTGTTCCATAAAGATGTAATATTTTCAGTGTGTTCAGTGAGCTTTTGCTGTTAAAGACGGACTTTCATATGTTTTATTTGAGTGTTTATTTTCCGAATTATGTCATGTGCTTGTGCGTAGTATTTTTTAGACTGAAAAAATTCAGGCCTGGTCAGGTCGGAATACATTTGCGCCCGCTAAGCTGAGGCCGGGCTGATTTAAAATGATGTTCGTTAGTTCATCTGGATGGTCCATCCTTAATACTACATGAGAATTCTTAAAAACTAAACATAAGCTTTATTCAGATAGTCAATCCAGATGCACAACCAAATACAAAAACGAACAACATCCAGATGCATCATCTGTATGCATCATCGAGATGAACCAACGAAGATGAGTTCTAGCCAGATTAAAGATGATAAATCTTAGCCACTCTCAGAAACTACTTGACGTTGACGAACTCGCGAAAGCTTGTAGCCTCGAGAAAACAGATCTTTAAGGTTGTACAAGCTTGAAGAGCATCCCACAGCTAAAGAATCTTTAATTTCTGAATCTATCTGGTTGCAGGAGTATCAAACGTACGGAGGAGGCATAAAGAAGATAAAAGGACTGAATTAAGAAGGCTGCTTAAGAGATACTACATTTAAATCAAATGTGTTCGAATTACTATGTTGAAGTCTCTTGAGCTACTCAAACGTTCAACCTTCCTCCCAGATATATTTTTGTTTTAATTTTAAACTTATTGAGAGACAAAAAAATACTTTTTACAGCAATAAAAAGACGTTGATGCTAAGAAGAAAATGCGAAAGCAATTTTAATTCAAGTGGAAAGGTAGATAAAATAGAAAGTGAGCAGATCAAAGAGTGTTTTGAGAAGCCAATCTCACCAAAAACAGAAAAATCCGAAGAGAATGTCGGACGGCATTGATTCATACCATGCCGCCATTAGTAGATATCAAGACCTCCATTCATACTGATGATTAGGAGGAGCATGACGAATCACCTCTGTAATGATCGAGCTGGCACTTGGCAGGATATAAACATGATGAAAACGTTTTTCAAATTTTATCTCATGACAAGACAAGCAGAGGAAGATAGTACCTCTGTTTGGCTTTGGCCCAATCGGATTTGGATTTTGCTCTGTTTTTTCTTACTCTGTTTTGTTCAGTGGAGGACAAGCTACTTCTACTTGCTGAAGACGAAACCATTAACAGCCAATATTTCTGACGATAAGATTTACTGAATTTTTCATTATAATAACATATCAAAGAAAAGGATTAAACATATAGTTTAGCCTTGCGTTGCAAAGAACAAGCCAGTTTTGTTGGAAATCTTGCTCAGCACTCTCTATCATTGTCAGATGCACGTTCAGCAAATCTTTGGTCCATACGTTTCTTGATGTTCCATTGAAATTATAAACATCATCTTGTTAAGCTACTGAAGAGCTTGTGGTTGAAGTCTCTACCAAAGTAGCCTTTCTTAATCACTTTTACACTAAGTCTCACTCCAACCTCTTGAGGAACAAGATACAAGGATTTTAACAAAGAGTTATAAGAACAATCTTTGATGCTTGAGAGCGATTCAAAAACTATGTATTAAAGTATATCTTTCACTACCAGTTCCATGGGGCTTATACACCAAAGAGACCCAAAACCAAGAATCAAATAATACTCAAAACAAGAAATAGGAGACAAATTAAATAAGGAACATAAAACTGATAACCTAATTTAAAACAAAAAAAAAAAGTATCAAATACTGCACTTCATCACCCAGCATCTGCAACTTTAAAAAGAATCAATGGTAAGACACTATTGGTCCAATAGTATTGGATATAACTGTGGTATTTCAAAACGAAGCTAACCCCAATATCATTCAAAGAATCAATGATCATAGTACTTTTGGTAAAATGACAAAGAAACAATTTCAGGAGCTCTCAAGTTTTTACTTATAAAGAAACATTTTTTTTCAATGAGACATAACCAGAATCCTTAACTCAATAATTTAATGATAATAAATTACTCTGCTTAAGTACATAAACCAACGTTTTGGTGCTCTTCATGTGTGATTCTTTACCATCAAAATTGAGCTTCAGGCTTTCTCCACACAAAAAGAGGATTGACCGCTTTCCCCTTTGCATATGGCTTGTAGCATTTTCAAGACCTCCTTGACGACAGTTTCAACGAAATCAATCTCCAATACGCTACTACACTTGTTTTAAAAAAAGGTCGAGATGAGTTCTTTCAAAGTTCACACATGAGCGTGCACAGATACATAAAAAAGTTGCACGACTTCGATGAATTTAATCAGATGTAACGATACGTTAACATTTCCGATGAACTAATTAAGTAAATGTATATACAATGTTGAAATATGTCAAACTTTTGTTTATAGATTAGAGATTTCTTTCGCCTCTCAATAAAACATAGAATTAAAAGTATGAATTGACATTCGTACCTTTTTTCATCCAAAGCCAGGGCAAACTTATGGGAGACAAACACGATCGCCTCTTTCCATTACTTTATCATAGGTTCGTCAGACTTGTACATGTATTCTTTATCTCTGAAATGGTCACCAAACTCTCCCTTAAGTCTTTTCACATTGGTGGGAGTCACCTTGTAGAAGATAGGAAGCACCTTGTGATAGAGAGTAACGATATTCCCAATGTTAGTAATATGTGTCAAAAGATGTATAATCTGCACCTTCAATAGTAAGTAATAACATTGGTATAGATCTTAAATCAATTTCTTTTCCTAAATAAGATA
>NW_003302548.1:2345469-2380444 GCF_000004255.2 Arabidopsis lyrata subsp. lyrata | reverse complement strand
GGAGTCAAAAAAGACCCCGAGGACGGCAGCTGCAGCTTAAAATACGAGGGGGACCTTGAGTAACCTAAGAATATGCCTTACAGCCAACTCCAAACACTTTGGAAAGGAACCAAAGTAAGTAGACTCAAATGAAAAGTAGTACCTTCTCTGTTATTCCTTTAGCCAATTACTTCAACTGTGTTTCTCTTTATTTTCAGAACCTCAAGATGCTGAAGAGGATCAACCTGCGCCATTCACAGAATCTGCTTGAAGTTGATGAACTTTCAGAAGCTCGAAACCTTGAGAAACTTGATCTTTGCGGCTGTAAGAACTTGAAAAGATTCCCTGACATTCATCAGTTGCATCAACTTAGAGTCGTTGATCTCTCTGGTTGCACACAAGTCCAAAGTTTCCCAGAATTTCCATCTAATGTCGAATTGAAATTCGAGGTATCATCCATTAAGACCATCTTTCCTCCGGTCACACTATTTGTTAAGAGTTTACACGAATTCTTAGACAATCAGCGAAAACCCGTTTTACAAACACCTGAGCCCCATATCTTAGACTTCCTGAAACTCAGAAGCTTCCAAAGTAGCCAAGGAAGGATAACAAATCCAGACTTGGTAGAATCACCGCCTACATTTAAAAGAAAGATATGTCAAAAAGCACTCGAGATGAGCCAAAGTCTTCAGCGGGGGTTGACTAATCTAAATTTAGAATATGATGTGTTCAAGATCCGTCCTTTGGAGAATTTGATGTTCACAAAGCTCAAGGAGGAGACGTCCTAATTCCTGTCACCTGCAATCAGTAAACATCTCAAGTCTTTTGACTGTTTCTTGTCAAACACTCATATGAAATCCAAAAGTGGTAAGAACTTGACTTGTTTACGCAATCAGTAAATATTTCGTTTTTCATTTCAGCAGACCAAATTCAGTGTATATCTGAAGTCTTCTTTAATGTCTCTTGTCTTGCATGACTATAAATTTGTTCTGTTTTCGAGTCACTGTTCCATAAAAATGTAAATTTTCAGTTTTTCCAATGATGTTATGTTGTAAGATTCAAAATCATATGTTTGATTTGGCACATAATTTGGGTGTCTGTTTTTCTAATCATGTGTTAGTTCTTGCTTGTGCGTCATATTTATTATTAGTTCTTGCTTGTGCGTCATATTTATTAGACTAAAAAATTTAGGCCTGGTCTAGTCGGAAAACCTTTAAGTCTCCTACGGCTGAGGCCAGGTGGAGACAGCCTGATCGACACACACACTCGTAGATGAGGCTTAACTTGCAGGCAGAATGTAGTCTGCATATTAGCAGCCAGAATCCATAGTGGAAAGATGAATTATGAGACATTAAAATGATGTTCCTTACAAAGCTTTCAATAGTTCCTTACAAAGCTTTCAATAGTTCTGGGGCCAAATACAAAAAAAAATTGGGGCTTTTTAAAAAATAAAAACTACTACTTTTTGTTTTTTTTTTTGTTAATTATGAGACATTCATAATTTTATTTATTAATTTTTTTTAATTTTTGGACATTGTTTATTAATTATGAGATTTTTTTACTAATTATAGAGTATTTTTATTAATTATGAGGTCTTTTTACTAATTTTGAAAATTTTTTTTGCTAATTTTGGAGCCTTAAAAAAAAAAAATTTGGAAATTTGGGCCTCAAAAATATGAGGCCCAATACAAATGTATCCTACATCGTTCATAAAATTCTGTTAAACTTAGGTGAGAGCATTTAACTTAAATTTCTTTACTGCATCGAGAAGAGAAATACAAGGATGAAAAACACAGAGGTGGAAATCTATTGCAAAAATTAGAATAGAAGAGAAGTATAGTTCTAAGATTATAAAGACAACAACAGGAGGCAACATAACCTTCACTTGATTTTTTACCTTTGAAGATCGAACCAGCCACAAGAATCAACAGTTGTTAATCATGTCTAAATTTAAACAGATTAAAAAGAAAAGATATGGGGTTTATTTGTCTTTTTGTTGGTTCGTGATGGTTGAGTCACTCAGCACCATATTATGTTAAACGGGCCGGATTTAAACGGGTCGGGCTTAAACGGGCTGGGTCCGCCCATATTAACATTACTAGATATAACTGTGGTACTTCAAAACGAAGCTAACCCCAATATCATTCAAAGAATCAATGATCAGACTTTTGGTAAAATGACAAACAATTTCAGGAGCTCTCAAGTTTTTACTTATAAAGAAACATTTTTTTCAATGAGACATAACCAGAATCCTTAACTCAATAATTTAATGATACTAATAAATTACTCTGCTGAAGTAAATAAACCAACGTTTTGGTGATCTTCATGTGTGATTCTTTACCATCAAAATTGAGCTTCAGGCTTTCTCCACACAAAAAGAGGATTGGCCACTTTCCACTTTGCATATGGCTTGTAGCATTTTCAAGACCTCCTTGACGATAGTTTCAACGAAATCAATCTCCAATAAGCTACTACACTTGTTTAAAAAAAGGTCGAGATGAGTTCTTTCAAAGTTGACACATGAGCGTGCACATACACATAAAAAAGTTGCACGACTTCGATGAATTTAATCAGATCTAACAATACGTTAACATTTTCGATGAACTAATTAAGTAAATGCATATACAATGTTGAAATATGTCAAAATTTTGTTTCTAGATTAGAGATTTCTTTCGCCTCTCAATAAAACATAGAATTAAAAGTATGAATTGACATTCGTACCTTTTTTCATCCAAAGTCAGGGCAAACTTATGGGAGACAAACACGATCGCCTCTTTCCATTGCTTTATCATAGGTTCGTCAGACTTGTACATGTATTCTATATCTCTGAAATGGTCACCAAACTCTCCCTTAAGTCTTTTCACATTGGTTGGAGTCACCTTGTAGAAGATAGGAAGCACCTTGTGATAGAGAGTAACGATATTCCCAATGTTAGTAATATGTGTCAAAAGATGTATAATCTGCACCTTCAATAGTAAGTAATAACATTGGTATAGATCTTAAATCAATTTCTTTTCCTAAATAAGATATATAGAGGTATATCCAATGTTTATTGATCATACCTTGAGAAGGCCTTGGTCCACACGTTCTTTAATCTTAACAAGCTCATCCAAGCACCATTTTGATTCTGTGTACCTACTCGAAAACACAACTATGGCAATCTGAGATTCTTCGATCCTCTTGAAAAGAGTGTTGAGGTCTTCACCTCTTTGCTCCTCATTGTCTATGAACACGTTGATCTTACTAATCCGAAGTGCATGCCTGAGATATCCGACGAAATTGTTGCGCAACTGATCTCCGCGGAAATTGATGAAAACTTGAATATTCGGTGGCTTGAATTTACCGTCCATTCGCGAGTTGGTGAAAGTTCTTCACACCAAAAGAGATAACATATGGTTAATTTTTTAAAGACAAAGTGTTTAGAAAAAACAAAGTGTCTCCATAGGTCACCTGTCAAGGAAATCGGCATTCAATCTAGCGGCAGAAGAAGATCTCTCAGGCTTTGCTTCATATTTATCAGTACGAATTTCAGTATATGTGTCTCTTGGATTCTCTGTTCCATCTGCAGGAATGTACTCCGGCATTTTTTGTAAATTCACCGCAATTCTGTCGATGGCAACGCCCTCACCACTGGTAAGAAAGTGAGAGAAAACAAATTGGTCGTCAAGTCTCTATTCCAACAATAGAATTCTAAGAAAACCAAGTAGCAAATGAAAATTGTAAGTCTTTTGCAAAAATAGTACTTACATTAAACGTGTGCTCATATAAGCAATTTGTTGCAGAACAAAAAAGAGAAGCAAAAGACAACCTATTATAATTCCTAGCTGACTTCTAAGTTTATTGAGTTCCAACTTCTCTTTCAATTCACTCAGTCTTTGTTTGATTCCAAAAGTCTTATCCTTTTCGCCTCCTGAGGAAGTTTGAGTGTCGTTATTTTCTGATGGATCCGCATAAGCCTTTTGGCTTCCCTCCGATGGAATTCTGTTCAGCACAAACTTAACCGCCTTGACGATTTCGTTGAGAATTTCGTTCTCGTTGCTGCAATACGAGTTCGGAAAAATAACTTTTACTTTCCTGAATTCCATGAATCTCTACTGTCAACCTTTACAATATTCAAAGGTCGAGATTTTGGTTAATTCTCAAGCCCTTGGGCAAAATCAGTTACCTTTTCTCGTCCACCATGAAGCCGATTCTGTTGACAATTGACTGCAGAGCTTGTTTCCACTCTTTCTTCCTCAGATCATCCTTGGCCAGCTCCCTGAATGCATCACCAAACTTTTCCGTCAAGTATTTCACGGAGTATCGATCCACTTTGTAGTAGATGGGAATAGCCACGAGTCTTTTTTGATCCACACAATCCTTGATCTTCGCTAGCTCTCTCAAGCACCATTCTGATTCGGTGTAATTCTCAGAGAAGATAGCCAGAGCGATTCGCGATTCCTCTATCCTCGTCAATAGATTTTCTAGGTGTTCGCCTCTGTCTTCACCGCTGTCGACAAAGACCTCAATTTTATGATCTTTCAAGATCTTCTCAAGATGGCTCACGAATCCATAACGCAAATCCCGGCCACGGAAATGAATGAACACTTGATGTTGTGGTGGCATTTCTTCGGGTGAGGAAGATCCAGCCATGGCCGGAAAAAAACTGTTTCTAGTTTGTTTGGAAAAAAGATTACACAGAGGCCCTTGCTAGTTGACTTGCAACTCTAGAGACTTTTTTTCATAGACGAGTAGTACACATAATTATTTAGATTTCCTTAAAAGTACACCAACTATTCAAAACTTTCTTTTTACTACTCAAAGTTTCAAATGTGTATGTTTTACATCATTAATTTCACAATAATAATAAATATAACTTTTCAGAAAACCTTTATCCGCACTCATCTCTAATATATATATATATATTTTTGTCTATATGAAACATAAAGATATGTAATCCATCACAAAATATGTTTGCCCTTTTGTATATTTCATTTACAAAACAAAATTTTGGAAAATATCCATATTTACCTTTCTTCACTTTTTTTTTTCTTTTCTTTTTGCTAAAAAATATAAATATTTCATTGATAATGAATAATGTTTAGGTTTACAATCAAGATTTTAAACCTTATTCTCTAAATATTATTTTGAAAACTATGTATATTAATTATGAACTAGATCATGATCCGCACAGTTGTGCGGTTGGTATACTTTAATATACCTTTTGCATAAAGTTTGTATTAATATATTTTTGTTGTGTTAATGAATAATATAATAGTATTTATATCATAATTTTATCATAATAATTGAAAAATTATGTTTTATGTTTAAAAAATAGTTTAGTGCATAAGTTTGTATTTTCTGTTTAATTATTAATTTAGAATTGAAAGTTGTGTTTTAAAAATAATTTAGCATAACAAAAATAATTTATATATTTTTAAAAATATATAGTTTGGTGCATAACAAATAATTTGAACTGTTGGAGAAGTTATGTGTGTAAAAGTTATAATACAAATTTGAAAGAGTATGAAATTGAATAACTTGTAAATTAAATATTTGTTAAGGCAACTAAATTATTCATATAAATTATTCATATATTCATATAAATTAATATATATATTTTTTTTGTCTATATGAAACATAAAGATATGTATTTTTAAAAATGAATCCATCACAAAATATGTTTGCCCTTTTGTATATTTCACTAGGTTCTGAACCCACGCTACGCGTGGGTTTATTTTTAGAAATTTTAATAAATTTTTGTGTGACTAATGATATTTATTAAAAAATTATAAATATATTTTTTTATATTTCTACTTATTGTTAATAGTTTAAATTCTTGAATTTTAAAATTACCATGATAAATAGTTCAATTAAAATATACAACTTAAAAAAACTCTAATACAACTTTTAGGATTTTACAACATTTATTAAAAGTACATCATTTTTTGTTTAATAGCTCTCTCTTTAGCTTTAGATATTTTGGATAATCATATTTTTTCACGTACAACATTTTGATTGAATCTCACGAAATAAATTGTTTTACGGAGACTAACGTCGACGACTTTTTCATTCTGGTATCGCAAATTCACTATTTTTTTTGTCTATCTTCACTGCATTAGTTAATATAACTTAGGTATAGATAGCTTATGAGTATACAAAAGTATACTCATAAGCTTATCTATACCTTTTTTTTTAACAACTCATTTTTTCTCACATTCTTTTCAATATGTATGTGAATATCCGTTTTTACAATTTATTTTCGAGAGCTATAACTCTTTCTATCTTTTTTCAAGTATTCAATGTCTTTGTTTCATTCTCTGTTCTAATTAGCACATCTACCATTCACAAACTTAGCCAGACTCTTTTAGAAGCCTAATATAAAAACTATTTTCACCAAAACAATAAAAACTACTTTCAGTTTCATATGACAAACAATCTAACAAATAAAACCATAATATATTAAGTGGTTATATAGACCTGCAAGTAACATAGAGGTTGATCTCCACGGAATACATCATTTGGGATGGAGGAAAGTTAGATCCATTAGGTGTGGATGTAATGTCGAATGAGTCACACACAAGAAAAAGCGATCGTAACAGTTGGCCACATAAACTATATTTAAAATTTGACAATATAATTAATTTACCGACGTAGTTTTATAGCTTCTAATTTATTTAGTGAGACTAATAATGACCGATTATTTTTTTATAAATATTTTTGTTTTTTAAATTAATAAAAATTTTAAATAACATTAAAATTTTGATTATTTTTATTTTATGTATTTTGATAACAAAAATTATATTCAGAATTTTTAATATTTTATATATATTTTTTATAAATTTAAAAATCTTTAACAAAATAAAAACTTAACAATTTGATCATTTTATATAATGTTTTTAATAACACATGATTATATTTAGAACTATTTCCATAATTTCAAAATTTATCTTGTTGTCTACAATTTTCTTTCTTCTTTACAATGATTTTGCCATAGACGATTATCATAATAAAAAAATATTAATTATTGAGATGGCTAAACGCGATTGGTCGTTTAAAATCCGACGTGGACAGTCTCAGAAGTTTATAGACTAAACTTTTATAATATAATATATATATAGATATATTGTATATAGACTTTTAAGATAAATTCTTTTTATTTCTTAAAAATATTAATCGGGTTTTTTATATGACCTTTTAATTTGAAAAATATTGCATCAAATTTTATTAGAAAAAGGAATTCTGGTAAAATATAACCAAAGATAATATTGAAATCTATACTTTACATTTGTCTTATTTCTTTTTTTTTAATTAATATTTAGTATATAAAATATTAGAATTTAAAAATATTAATTAATAGATGGAAAAAATGTTAATTACTGAGATGGCTAATCGCAAATAGTGGTTTAAAATCCCACTTGGACAGTCTCACAAACTTATAATATTGACTTTTATATAGTATCAAAGTTCATTATTGGCATTATTAGATCTTTCAACCGCCCAATGCTCCTTGTTTTAATAGAGACATTTTAAGTTTTATGATCAAATCATGTTTCCTTATTTATTACGTTATTTGTCTCTCATAAATTACCTATCAGGATGTTGCGTTACTTGGAATATACGTAAGACTTGCAGTCTTAGAGTTGACAAAATTTAACAAACGGTTAAAACCAAAAAAAAAAAAAAGTTGAATGTAATGCAAAGAAGAAAGGAATCAAAGTAATATAATTTATCAATTCATTGTAACCGTCGGTAAAAAAAAAAAAAAAAGGCGGAACCACAAGAAATCACTTGCTTATTTTTTTCTGACTCTTGTTTCGTAGTTTTCTTTTGCCTCTAGCTTGTACCTTGCTGGATTTGAACCAAACTTGGAACATAAATAAAAATAAAGGGTTTGTTTACAAATACTATGAAAGATTAATCCAGCCACCATGATTCTTTTGCATATTCTGGGTAAGGGAATTTTCTGATATATTTATCATCCTCTCTAAGAATGTATACCATTTTTTCAAGAATTTGATCAGAACACAACCACTTTTTTTTCCTCGTCGAATACAAAACTGACGAAATATGGAGGAAGCTTACTGCCAATGGGTGCATCCATTGTAAAGGATTTGGTCCACTGCAACGCAACTTCAGTATCATATTTAACAGTGAGAGTTTTTCTTCTCTAAGAACTGATAGAGCCACGTGACCATCATTTGAATTTGCAGAATACACATATACGTCTAAATCTCTCTTGCTGTAAAATCAAGACTGAGTAACAATTTATCGCTTATGTGTTCTAGCTATATCCGGAGCACACCAGTAAGTATTTCCCTTCAAAGACACACCTTTACCAAGCAATTCATAGTCGATATTGCCGCTTTCATCAAGAACCTTGCATGAGCCATAACTAAACTCTTTTTGACAGCCTAAACTCATATATTTCAGACCTACGTATTAACAAATTTGGAGCCGCCGCCTCGAACACTTCAAGATTTTGTAGCTATGGTAAGATTTGTCGTTTACGTAACCTAGAGCAAGCGTAGAGTACCTCATGTAACCAGTTTTGTGTTGGATCCACCAGGTTCTCCCCGAACATGGAATCCAAACCACGAGCTCTTGTTGTCGTTGATGGTGCACAACAACAAACCGTCGCAATGAGAAACTTCAAGTAAATCGAGTTACTGTAGATTAGAATAGGAATAGTTACTTTAAGCTAAGTAGACCCTTAAACTCTATAGAAGGAGGAGCAACGTTGAGCTTGACGCTCAATTATTGTTTTTATTTAATGTGTGAATTAGTTTTTGTTTTAATGTTTTTGTTTTAATAAATAAAATATGTGTAGCCCACAAAAAATAAATTATGATGACATAGATATTGATATGGATACCCTATATGGAGAGAAAACTCTCCCATTATATATATATATATATATATATAGATTACTGTTTGGTAATTCAAAACATGGTTTACCAAAACCGTAAGTCACTGGCCCATTAGTCAAGTCAAATAATTGTTGGGCCGAATTGGAAGTTAATAATGACTCAATTTTAAAGGGTTTTGTTCAAAAAAACCCTCTAAGTAATTATTTTTTGCAAGTTAACCCTCAAACTCAAATAAATACAAGTCAATATCACGAATTTAAAAGTCACCCACAATATAGCCCTTAAACGTGTATAGATTTTGCAAACCGTATAAATATGTATATATGCTATCGAAACTACGTCGTTTTGAACATTTTTTCTATAAAATAAAAAGAGGAAAAATGTGTAAGGCAAGAATTGGTCCTAGGACCTCCAAACCAAATCATAACAAACTGCTATCGTAGTCACCGGCTCCGGCGTCGTTCCGTTCCTCCATTTTTGCCATCTTTTCTCCAATATGCTAAAAAATGGGCAAAACTAAATCCGATTGCGAAATTCCTAAGTCGTGTTACCCTTCTCAAGATTTGGTCGTGGTTTAGGAGCAGGAGGATCTAATTACAGTGCTAAGGAGAGAGATGATGATGAAGACGGCGAGGTTGTTGATGAAGAAGACAGAGACGTTGTCGGAGATATATATTTATCGTTATACATTATTACCAGAAATTGTTGTAGCACAGTTGGTTGCGTGAGTTCTTATTTGTTCAAGAGGTCTTTTGATCAGTTCTGTATTTTGCAAATTGTGAATTCTTTAAAGAGATAAGCTTATTATTGAATCAGATATAAACTTTTACTGATTTTTTATGTTTCGCCTCAAATCCCAAAATGTGAATATTTATATTTGAATAGAGTTCTTAGCCAAGGATTGTCAAGAAGGCAGATCTTCGATGGGTAATTCTTGTCAATTGAATATCCAAAATTTATTCTACTTATGTTAGATTAAATCTTAGAATTAACGATTCGTGAAATTCTTTTTGAATTTTTTGGATTTTTTTTTTGCGGAAAATTTTTGACCGGATATTATTTTGGCGGGAAAATATTAGCGATGAATTTGTGATTTTTTGTATTAATTTAAAAAAAAATAAAGTGGTATTTTTGTCCAATAAACTTTTGAGTATTATTATTGTTCCAAAAACTTGATTTGGGGTATAATAAACAATTTATCTATAAAAAAAACCGACTATTAATTATTAAATAGAAAAAATAACAAACAAAAAAAAGACTATTAAACCTAAATTAAACGATGCCAAAAAAACAAAATTAAAAATTGATATTATTCGGTTTAGGGTTCCACAAAATCGGTTTAGGGGTCACGTTGATAATGGGACTTGTTGACCATCATCAGATCAGTTGTACGAGTCTAGGCGATTGCGAATAGGCTTTCTACTTGGTGACCATTCCGCTCGGGACAAATGTAAACTAGTTCTACTTTAAAACCAAGCGATTGAAACTCTCATTTATTTTTTGTATTTATTTATAAATATTTATTAATTTAAAAAATAAAAAATAAAGTGCTATTTTTGTCCAATAAACTTCTGAGTGCTATTATTGTCCCAAAAACTGATTTGGGAGTATAAGAGACAATTGCTCTATAAAAAATCGACCATGGGCAATGAAGTGTATGATTGATGCATATAATCAAGAGGTAGCGTTCTTTACAGACTGTTCTGACCGATGAAGATGGTGTCTTTTCCAACCGAATGGCCGACATTCTCAGTGTATTTGGAGGAATTTCATAACGACAAGGAAGAATTCTCCACCTTCTCTCTATCTTTAATTTCTCATAGTGCTAACGTAAAAGCGGATAATCTGGCAAGAAAAGTTCGTACAGCCTCGCATCATATCACTTATGTAAACAACATTCTATAGGAATGACTATTTTGAGTTCTATTTAGTTTCGGATGACCAAAAAAAAAAAAAAATTGACCCTGCAGTGGTAAAATCTAGTTTATTATTAATTATTAAATGGAAAAAAAAAACAGAACCGTACTGATTATTAAACCTAAATTAAACGATGCCAAAAAAAACAAAATTAAAAATCGATATTATTCGGTTTAGGGTTCCACAAAACAATGTTTGTGTACCTTATAAGTGATCCCCAAATCGATTTAGGGTTCACGTTGATGGGACTTGATGACCATCATCAGATCGGTTGTACGAGTCTAGGCGATTGCGAATAGGGTTTTTACTTGGTGATCATTCCGCTCGGGACAAATGTAGACTGGTTCTACTTCAAAACTTAGCGATTGAAACTCTCATTGATCAGAAAATGATCGGGAAACAACTCCGGTGAATACCATTGGAATCAGACATATTTTATTGATTTGATCTCTTTTTGTTATCCTTTCTCAGCACAAAAGCAGCACCAAGATAAATGGAGATCACTAGACAAATAAGCCGTATAGGTTTCTCCAACCTCTCACGTACGTTGTTTGTGCCATTTTCATTAGTATTATTTTCTAAAGGTAATGCTGAACTTGTTGAATTGGTCTCCTCTTTCTTTGGAGATTCATTATTAAAAACTTCACCTTCTCCTGAGCTCCCTGGTGACATGGATCCACCATTACTATTGTGATCACTACTCTCTGAATTAGCATCAACGTTGTTTCTTGATGGACCTCCAGCAGAATTAGCTTCATTCTTGATGTCTTCTACGTTACTTGTAGCTTCGAAATGCTGTACTTTCTTTGTGATCTCGCTCTCCATCGTCGGAGCCACAAATGAAACAGAGGGTGCTCCAGTTCCGTGCTTGTTATATCTTTCTTCAACCGTGCCTTTGATAGCGGTCGTTGAACCAGACATTTGCTCACCATGGTCAGAGTATACTTGAGTACACAAGCTATGAACAGGTTTAGTAGTAGGTGCGTAGATAAGAGTAAAGCCACACTTGAGAACCTCACAATTTGTAACCTGTTTTGCCCCGTCGGTTACTTCGAATTTAAAGGAAACCTCCGTACCAACACATTTCGCTCCTCTGTCCCGTTTCATGACGTGTAACAAATTGGTGTAACCGATAAAGACGTGACCAGAAGGCTCCACGATGTCTCCGGGGTTATCGCTAATTTGTTTTGTCCAGCCGCCAAGAATGCAACTAAACTGAATCAAAGGCGCGTCTTCTTTTTTGAACTCACTGGTGCATCTAACTAAGAGGCGGGTATTATGATCTTTGTAGTCCTTAAATGAGACAACAACGCAGAGAGCTATACCGGTAAGCCCGTCTTCATTCCAATGTCGAGGTAGATTTTGCTTCAACTCTGACCCAACCGACCGGTGATCGAACCATACAGGTAATTGCCAACCAGGATAACAGATTTTAATCAACACATCGAGTATTGAACCCTGCCAATTCAATACCAAAAGAGAATCAATGTTATAAGAAAAGTATGTTACCCTAAGGTTCAAAATGCACTCTGCTATACGCTGTAACCATTCAGAGTCTAAGAGTGAATGAGATGAGATAATACCTTATTTTTGTGGACTAGTGCATCTGACATTAACTGAATCTTCCTCCGAACATAAGACACGATATCATTCTTCGCAACTTGATCAAGTTTTTTGCAATTACTGAATATAAATGTGGAGTGTAACTGCTCTGTTGCCGCCAATAGTAGAGACAATGAGTTCTCGATATTTTTCAGTGAAATGCAGCCGTCTGCGTCTAACCAATGAAGATTTGGTGGAAGCATTGGAAGAGATGTGAGCTGCTTGCAATACTTCAAGTCAAGCCATTTGAGATTGTAGAGATACATGATGCTTTCTGGCAAGCTTGTGAAATCGTTTCTGCTCAGACATAAACGTTGCACTGATGATAATCCGTTGATACCATGCCGCCATTCACACAAATCGTAGTGTGTAAATGAAGAAAATTGCCCTTGATTAATACTTAGACGATGCACAACATCATGCACATCTTTTATTGCGGTCCCGTCAAGTAGTAAAGTCTTCAAATGCTTCAAGTTCTGCTTAACTTCTGGAAAACTCACAAGGCTTGAACAACCAGAGAGTATTAGTTTTTCAAGAGCTTTTAGATTTCTGATAGTATCAGGGAGACTCAACAGCTTTTTGCAGTCTTTCAATTTCAGCAAGACTAGTCTTTGGAGGTTCCCAATATCTGAAGGAAGTCCCTTTATCGCAGTGCCATCCAAGTATAACTCTTCAAGTTTCTCTGAAATCAAATTGAATTCGTCAACATTTGAGCAGCCGCTGAGGATGAGTGTTTTTAGAGAGTTCAACTTTATTTTTGGAAGAGACTCTAGGCTCGTGCATCCTCTCAGGTTAAGAAATAATAGACTTCCCATATTTTTTAGCTCGTGGTGAACCGCCTCCAATTTCGTGCAACCTTCAAGGTTCATACTTTGAAGATTTCGAGCCAACGATAAACCCGACAATGTTCGCAGCTTACTTGAATGATTCAAGTCCAGCCACTTTAGTTTCGACGTATCCTGTAGCCGCGATAAATAAATAAATAATTGAAAGATAGCAAAGAAAACTATCTAATCAAATTATAATGGAATATATATATATACCTTCTCTCCCTTCCAAACTTGCTCTAGCTGGCTGTACGGCAGCTTGAGGTCTATAAGATTTTTCGGGTTAAAACTTCGTGGAAAGATCTTCAGCGGAAATTTCAGCCAATGGAGATATCTGATTTTTTCCAGTGTAAACCTAAGTCCATTGGGGAAGTTCAGGTTGCAGTCAGCTTCACATTCTTTAGGACAACTTGAGTCGAAGAATTTCAAGTATCTGAGATCATTCATTTCTTTGAATGTGTCACTGCTTAATTTCATTTCCTTAGGTACTTCAGACATGTCAAGGAAAATTCCTCTAACCTTGGTCGCTTCCTGTAAAGTTGTGTAACAAGTTAACATGTAATTAGTTAATTAGAAATAACTTCAAATGTACGTAAATAGAAATCAATCTCACTCACCACTTTGTTTCGGAGAACAGTGATGATCTCCCCATGGTTGGACAGCCTACGCCCACTCGTACAGTCTTCAGAGGATGATTGTGATTCTAGCCCCATTGCGAATGTGTACATCAAGTCATTTATCTCAAGTCGACCACCACAAATGTTAATCAAGAACTTATCCGCGAGATCTTTTATTTCGCTCACATTCTCATGAACCGAAGAATCCAGAAAACTCCTCACGTGATACTCATCTTCAAACCTGAAGAAACATGCCACATCGAGGAACAAATTCTTGTGGTGGAGGCTAAGATCATCATACGGAATTCTCAAGACATTTTGAATCGTGTTGCTGATCGGGCTTTTCGCAAGCGTCCCAAGCTTCGATTCCCAGTACGACTTTTGCTTCCCAAGAAGTTCACCGCCAAGTACTTTGAGGGCTAATGGATTACCCCTAGAGTACTCCACAAACTCTCTTGCCAACTTCATGAAACTTGGCTCGCAAGAAACAGAGAATGCATGTCTTTCAAAATAATTTAGGGCATCGTTGTCGCTGAGGCCAGGGACTAGATAAGTCTCGTTTACCATTCCCTTGACCACGGACTTGCTGTTTGTGGTGATGAGAACTTTGCTTCCTTCTTTTAACCATTCGCTTTCACCAAGAATATTTTCTATCTGACTCTTCTCACTCACATCGTCAAGAACAAACAACACTTTGTTTTTGCTTACCTCAACTTTCAAAAATTTAAGTAGGAGGTCAGTTTCTGTTTGTTCCTTTCTTTCGTATTTTATATTCGTTAAACCACACAGGAGCTCCATCTGCAAGTTATGGATCTCAGGATACTTTGACTTCTCACGAACATCATCTAGAAACATTGTATGCGAGAACTCATACCCCCAATCCTCCAAAACTTTCTTGGCAAGAGTTGTTTTACCTATACCAGGCATCCCAACAACTCCAACAACACGAGTAACCTCATTTGATTCAAAATCTAACTTCTCTTTCAATTGCTCTAGGCGTGTTTCGATCCCAAAGAAAGGAGACGCTTTTGAAGACCAAGAAGAAGAACTCTCAGGCTCTCCTCGTATATTTCCCTCGGGCAATACAATAATATCTCCTCTTGGACTCTTTGTTCCTTGATCCGTCGGTATTTCGTTTATTGCTTTCATTACGTCTTTCACGACATGATCGACGATATCGCACTCAAAACTATCAAATATGTCAGAAAATCATGTCAAAACAAGAACTATTTAGACAAAACTAAAATATGAAATGATATGTCATGTATACATAGTATTGAAAAAAATAGAAAATCATATTAAAAGCAGAATTGTTGTTAAAAAGATTAGATTTTAATGATAAATTTAATAGAAATCTTTAAAATTTTCTTTTTTTAATTGGAAACTTAGAAAATGAAAAAACAAATCAACACTATTTTCTTATTATAATGGTTCTATATAGTTAAAGAATAAAAATATATAGGAAATGATATTTTCTAATATATTAATCTTAGATAGCTTCGTCCTATCTCTTAGTGTAGAAACAATGTAGTTTGCGAACAAGCTCACTGATTTTTTCTCAGTCTTTTTCATAGAGGTGAAATCATACTCCCATGTTTAAAGATCTGTAGATGTAGCATCGCTACTAGCTTCTTTATACCTGTGGAATGTGTTATCTGATGACAAAATGTGTTATAAAGAAGCTAGTTTAAGAAGATGATGATTTAAAGGCTTTAAGTAGTTTTTTATTTTCTCCAGGCGGCATTTTAGTAATTAGTATAAGAAATATAATTTCGCGTTTTCCCGCCAAAAACGTAATTTCACGTTTTCCCGCCAAAAACGTAATTTCACGTTTTCCCGCCAAAAACATTATTTCACGTTTTCCCACCAAAAACATAATATCACGTTTTAATGTCAAAATATGATTTCCGGTTTTCCCGCCAAAAACGTATTTTCGTTTTCCCACCAAAATAAATTTTATATTGGAACCCAATTTTGTAAAATTTACTGAGTTCCAATATAAAATTTATTTTATAAATCAAATTAAAATTATATAGCGAAAAAAATCTACGACATTATAATAAAACAATATTAAACGTGAGTTACAATAAAGTATATTATAGCATTTGATTAGCACAATAATATGAAAATGCTATTGTATGTGGGAATTAACCATAGCATGCCGAAAATGCTATCGTATGTGGGGGTCTATAATAACTGCAGTGGAAATAGCCTTTATTAAAACGTTATGAATGATGTATTATAGCACTTATATCGTCCTAATAATGTTGATATTTCTTGTAGTGGAAAAAAAAAGAATATAGTGCGGGTTAACAGAGAACTTTTCGATCCCTCACCCAGAAGGATCTCATTGGAAGAGAGAATATCCTATTAATTACTCATTCTTGAAAATGCAATCCGACCTATTGTTTTGTGGTGGCTAATTTTTTTTGTGGTATTCCTTTTGAGTTATCCAGTCTCTCAACGTCCTCTGCTTTCGGACAGAGGTGGAGGTTTTATAGTAAGACCCATTGGAGAGTTGGAATTTCTCGCTACTCATGTCTAACTTCTCAAGTTGTAGGGCTAATATGGTGCGTGTTGCATGCTACTAGCTGCGAAATAAGGATTGGACTACAATAGTTGTTTTTTTCAGTTGAGGATAGAAGCTAGAAAATCATGTGTTGCTATTGCTGCCATAATTGTTGTCCACTAACAGCAACATTATTTGTGGTATGCTAATATTGGCTCTTAGCATTAGTTTAATATTAAATTTATAAAGTTTAGAGTTAAGAGATTGTTTATTGGTTTTAAATTTTTTTGTGTCTCCAATGGTATGTTCTTAACTTGAGGTTCTTAGAAAAAAAATATTAATTTAAAATAAAATTAAATTAATAATTTTAATTTTAGAAAACTTAATAATTGTTGCAAATGAAAATTGGTTACGGGTCTTTCGGGTAGAAGAGTTCAAGATCCAATAGGATAAATAAAAAAATCGATTCGATTTCCTTTCGGATTCGGATCGGTTCGGGTATAGATTTGTGGAACCGCTAAATACCCGCTATATAAATGTCCAGGTAAATTATAGGGTTTTCGGGTTAATATCCAGGTTTTCGGGTAAATACCTGATTTTCTGGGTAAATATTCGGATTTCGGTTAAAATTTAAAATTTTGAGTAAAATCTCAGGTTTTCGAATAAAACATTCGGGTATATTCGGATTCGGATTTTTGGGTATATGAGTTTAGGACTCAATAAGGTAAATCTAAATTTTCGGGTTCGGATTTGAGTCGAATTTTTCGGGTTCTCAAAAAGAAAAAGATAAAGAAATACTAAAAATTAATGCTAAGAACTGGTTATTTAGCTCTTATATAAGAGCTGGCTCTTAAGATTTAAAGTAATTATTCATTTAATTTTAATCAAACTTAAGTCTAAGAACAAGCTAAGCGACCACCAATAATGATGTTTTGATTGACTTTGGTTGCACCGATGCTATAATATGGGGGATACTCAGCCCGCCGAAAACATTCATAATGGGTCATGTCCTTAGTCCTCTATATTATTTTATTTGATGTTTAAATTTTTTTTTTTTTTTCATTTTAAGTGATGTTTTCAACTTTTTATGCAAAAATTAGTTGGTTGAACTCATTTTATTTAATAATGTTTTTATGTAAAAAGGGAAAATTAAAAGTAAATCATGTGTTTTCTTAATTTATGTGTAAAACCTTCAACATTTTTTAAAATGATACACAGGGAGTATTTTTTTTTAATTAATAAACGATATGACTATATATAATACATTCGTTCACTACCTTAAGGATTTCAACTAGATTTAAGTAGACGTGTTTTGTAACTCAATATTAATAAACTGTTATACGTTTGATTGTTTTACACACAAAAGTACCCAGTTTTCTATATATATATATTTTTTTGAATAAAATGTTAAATTAAATTCAAGAAAAAAATATCAGTTTGGTACATCAGATGCAAAGTTTGCTGAAAATTTTATAGCTGAATATACACATAAATTTCTTAGTCCCTGGAGGCAAACCAAACTTGAAGGCTTGATTCATACAAGTTTTCTATATTTTCATCATTAATTAAAAGAGATTCAATCCACAAAAGATATTTTCAGGATTAAAAGTTAAAACCAAAACAAATTAAAATAAGATATTTTCATATTTACCTCTTTTCATCCACTCTCACGCCTAGCTTACTGGTCACAAACTTAAGTGCTCTTTCCCATTTTTCCCTTTCGCTATGATGTTGTTCTAGTAATTTCTTGAAATTTTCACCAAACTCTCCAGTCTGTTTCTCTACCGTCCCAACATCTACCTTGTAGAACACTGGAAACACTTCCATGGTCTCCGCCAACACACACTTCTGGATCTCTGCAAGCTCGTTCAAGCACCATTTTGACTCCGTGTATTTGCTTGAAATGACCGCAATCGTGATCCTCGACTCCCTTATCCTCTGGAAAAAGATATCCTTATCTTTCCCAATCCTCTCGCGAATGTCTATGAACACGTTGACTTTTTTATTTAACAAGGCCTTCTCCAGATGACTTATGAAGTTGTTTCGGAGCTCCGTTCCCCGAAAATTTATGAACACTTGATGTTGCGGTGGCGGATCGTGGACTAAATTTGAGGAACTTACCTTCGACATCAGAGATTTTTTTGGTCGAAGGATTGTTTTACCATAGAACGTTTGCCGAAAATGTATAGAGTGGGAAGGCTTTGTTTTTTCTTTTCTTTTTCGGTCTATAAGGGAGTATATAATTGGGGATGTGCCTTTAGTCAAGTGGTTAAGTCGATTTGACTCCGTTTTCTCCACCGGAGTTCGACTCCAGTAAGTCGCGTTACCCCGCGTAGTAGGGATTGACTATGGATCGGGTTTTGTCGATCCAAAGATATAAAAAAAAAAGGGAGTATATAACCATAATTAATGGTTGCAAAATTTTAATTGTATTTTTAACAAAATTAATGTGAACACATGCTAAGGGCATCTCCAACGGTGGAATATGGAAGTTCTCTTGAGGGTTTCTCTGATTTAAAATAGCAAAAAGTAAATAAATAAGCTTAAATATGGGAACAGCCGTTTCTCTTAAGAGAGATTTGAGAAGTGAAGAGAGCCGACTACGTGTCACGGTTTAATTGGTTAACAATTTTTAACATAATACAAAAAAACTCTCTCTCCTTTTCTCATTTTTCTCCCGACTATCTCTCTCTTTAGCCGAGAGCAATGGCGATGGAGAAAATGAGTTTTGCTCTGACGATTATGGCGATTGAGGGTAGAATTAAGGGTGAATTATGGTGAATGAACATTCGTTCGGCCGGATTCTTCATCTCCAGAGCCACTTGTCACGATCGGCGATGGGAGATTAAAGCAAATCGGAGATGCATCTCTCTCGAGTCTGAGAGTAATCGATGAAGAAAGCTCTTGTTTGTTTTTAATGGTATGAATCTAATCCTTTTCCACAATTTTTCTAGATTAAATCTTGTAGTTTGATGTTGGTCAATTAGGGTTCTCCCTCCGATAGAAAATTGTTGCTAGAAGGTATCAGTGTTAGAAAATCAAACCGCTGCAAATCCATTATCTCTATATGTGTCTATGGTAATGATTTCATTCTTTTCCGTATCATTGATTGCTTTGCAGAAAGTCTTGAAATTGTTGATACAGTTTGATTGATGCACTTGAAAGATAAGGCTGTTGATAAGTATCCATGAAACTTGTTGATACGGTTTGTCATATACCCACTATTGTTATTCGTTTTTGTTAGCTTGGTTAGATAAGGCTGTTGATAAGTGTTGGATTGTTTATGGTGCTTCAGAGTTTATGTACAATGGGTGTGTTCAGTTTTTCCGTTGTTGATTCTGTTGCTAGTGGAAATACTGAGTTATGGTGTGGTGGTTGTGGTTCTTGAATCAGGATTATAGCAAATTATAAGCACATATATTTAACATGTTCCAGGCGCAGTTTATACATCAATGAATTAATTTATGCATTACAATTTTTCCTTTTGGATGAATTGTTTAAGGCATCATATGAAACTGTTTACTGTTTTCTGCTTCAATGATTTTTTTTTGTCGTTCTTCATTCTAAAATTGTTTGCTTCTGTCATTTGCAGGTGACAAGTAAAAGAAGATCGCAAGTACAAGTAAAAGAAGAAGACAAGTAACAGAAGATGACAACTTCTTGTTAACTCTTTTGTGTTCTGTTCTTCATTTAAATGTCGTATTGCTTATGTCATTGTGTTACTTGTATTTATTTTGCTTCAGAACCACAACTTTTTGTAGATGCAAGTGTTGTTATGTGTATAGCTATGCTCGTGTGAAGAATAAGAGAGCCTCCCATGAGCTCTCACCATTGGAGAAAACATAAGCTCTCATCTAATGATTTCAAAAAAATTTATACATAAAAAAATAGTGAGAGCCTCCCATAAACTCTCACCATTGGAGATGGTCTAACTTGAATACCTGCGTCGGTTATTACAAACATCAATTGGTAATGAATTTGATTATCTTATATTTTATTTATCCAAAAGAACTTATATTTTATTACTATGATGAAGAAATTCGTTAGTGCATTGTGTCATTGACTTATATGACTCCGTTTGTTTACTTGAATTTTTTTTTTTTTTTTTTTGTATACCTAAGCTCTTGGTCTTGGACCTATGGTTTCCAGATAATAAGAAACGTAGCTAAATGCATTACTTTTCCTTATCTAATTGTGTGTTTAAATCTTTATTAAAAAGATTGTTAACGTAAACATTTTTATTAAGTGAAAGCTAATAATATCTTCTAAATATATGAGAAAGCTATGCTATTTTCTCTTCTTTTGTAAAATATAGATCTTTGAACATAGTTTAGATTTATCCTTTTAAACTTAAAATAATTATAGAGGTGGTTGTTTAGGTGACACAAAAGAAAAAAAAAGACCATTTGGTGCCTATCGGAGAAACTTCTTCCCATGTGCATGTTTTGTTTTTTACTATTTTAATTGCTATCTACGAGGAGACTTGAGAACAAAAGAAAAAAAAAGACCATTTGGTGCCTATCGGAGAAACTTCTTCCCATGTGCATGTTTTGTTTTTTACTATTTTAATTGCTATCTACGAGGAGACTTGAGAACAAAAGAAAAAAAAAGACCATTTGGTGCCTATCGGAGAAACTTCTTCCCATGTGCATGTTTTGTTTTTTACTATTTTAATTGCTATCTACGAGGAGACTTGAGAACACTTAATATGCGAAAATTAAAGCATTGGAGAAACATATCTATCGCCTTAAGTAAAATGTTAGGATTTAACTACAAAGACGTCTCCCAAGAAGAGAGTAAAAAACTAAGTTCGTTCTGATCTGCTGTCTCCCAAGAAGAGAGTATCTTTCTATAGAGATAATTGGTTGAAAAAACAATAGATCAGAACTAACTTAGTTTTTTAGTAAATAATTGCAAAGCTTAAATAATGGTTTTGATTGGTAATTATATACCGTTATGGTATAGGATGTATCGTTTTGACAGTTATAAATCACAAAGGCGTTATCAAAAGCATTATTCCTAGTTTTTTTTTTACAACTTTTATGTACTATTCTTTTTCTTACAATTTTATACTATTCCGTCAAAATTTACCGTTCCAGCTAAAAATTGTGTACATCTCTATGTTACCAATCAAACCCAATATTAATATTTAATTTATTGTTTTGCAAAACCTCGTGCACTTCTCGCTTTGGAATCAATACATAAGACATACACATCAATATAATTAATACATTATAGATGTCGAGAATACTTTGTAGATACATATTTGCACATTATATATTTTGTAGAGTAGATTGAATATCCGATAAAATAATATATTTACTTTTCACATAATTTGGATCTGTCTTTTCAGTTATTTGCAAACAAATAAGGATTTGCTAGAGACAGAGTCAACCAATACTTTAAACTTAACATGATTGATGATAATGTTATGATGAATCTACCTAAGTTACGGTGAAAATTCATCGAAAATCCGATGAAACTTATGATTCTAATGATATTTCGGTGTCCCATTGTGATGCACTGCTCACTTGTTCTGTTTGACTGTTTGGTATAGAATGATTGTAATATATGCTTGTAGCGTATATACAAATAGACAAATGTTAATAACGTTCTATATACGTGTTTACATGTATAAATATATAATATTTTATATACATATTTACATGTATATATATGTTAATGACGCTTTATGTAAGCGTTTACATGTATACAAATGTTAATAACGTTATATATATTATAGATTATGAGAGGTGGAAGACATACATATGCTAAGAATAAACTATATATAACTCTTACAGTAGAAAATATTATAATCTAGGTGAAATATATATTCAAGAATGCGTTAGGTTGAATTTGTATTCTACTTTATCATAAATTACCTAACATGGATAGGGCCGGCTCAGTATTATATTTTTATTTGCCTTTGAATCTTTTTTTAGATTATAATTTTTAACTCTTATACATGAGATTTTTATTTCAAAAATGGTTATGAAAAGAACAAAAATATAGATCTATGTATTTTCTTTTTAGCCAAACTTGTAAATGAAAAGGTAGTTCGTCGATAAAGAAGGTTTAGGTTAAATAATGGATAAACAATCAGATCTAAAATTCAATGGATGGGAATGAAATCATGAATTACAAAAAAGAAAATAATAAGAAAGGTAATCTTGTAGCTGACGAAAATTGCAAAAGTTTGGAGAATGTAGGCCAATCTTCAAGAACATATGACATTTTGATTCATACTGTATATTTCTACTAAAAACTCGACTGTGGACATCGAATTTTTTTTATTCTTTAATCTTAATTTTTTATTCTTGAGCTTTTAGATATATTATATTACTGAAGGTTCGCTAACTAAATTAATCTGTGCTGATCTAATTCGCTTCAATCACTTGATATCCAGATTTCCATAATATATACTAGATCTAGCCAGAATATCCTCTTTAAAAGTCTTGTTTATGCGAGCCCTTGAATAAGTAAGACACTCTCTAGATCCATAAACTTGTGAAGCATTATCACAATATGCCACTGGGATGTTTTATCATTCTCCTCCTTCTCCCTGCCTTAGGATATTAGTCTGGCAACCATGGATCATTCCATACTAAAATATCAAAACCTGTAATATCAATTCCTGATTTTCTTTTTATAAAATTATGATTCTAGTGCATAATACCAAATATCACTTAGTAAATATAAAACCTTATTAAAAAAAAACTATTTCATATAAGGGACACCCATTGTTGACTATACATTATACATTGACCAGATCGATTACGAAAAATAAAATATAATGACCAGATCAATGACCAGAAAATATAAAATATAATATGACCAGATCATGACAAAAAAAAATTGACCAGATTTATGACCAGGAACATAAAATAAAATGACTAGATCGATGAAGAGAATAATAAAATATAATGACCAAATGATTTTTTTTTTTTAAATGACCAGATCTATGACCAGAAAAATAAAAAATAAAATGAACAGATCGATGACCAGAAAAATAAAATATTACTATGATAAGATCGATGTCGAGAAAAATAAAATAAAATGAGTAAATGACTATCGGCCGCGACTTTCATTTGCTACTGTAAATTAATTATAGGCATGTTACGTAATTAACTGATTTCAGTTTTTCCCACATCTAAATTACTGTTTTAGTTTAAACGTTACCAATTAGTTTATAATAAGCTACCAAATTGACAAAATGAAATGAGTGAAGATAAATTAAAGAGAGATCATGTTGAGATGTGAAGTCTACTATTTTTTTTGTCGATGATGTGAAGATCCTATGATAGATTTTACGATCTTGATCAATTAGGTGGACGTGAGGTTAAGGTAGTGGTTAAACCTTTTTCCAGCAGTTTTAGGAGGTTGGTTTCCCTAAGTGAAAATTATGGTATTTCGAATATTACAGAGCTATATATTTTCTATAGGATTTTTTCTTAAATATTTTTGAACACCAATATTCTGATAGATGAGACCAAAAAATAACGTGTCTCTCGCATTAAGGATAAACCACAACAAACAAAATTTACGTTTCATAAAAGTCATAAGTAGGGTTCAATCCTTATATAGATCCAACAACTAAAGTGTCTAAGGTATATTCAATAATAATAAAACTATATAACAACTAGCACTATGTGCGGGACAAAACGATGATTAACCAATTTTAATGTATTGATGATATTGAAGGTGTTTAATTTTTATAATATTAGATAGATAAACGGTGGTATATTAATAATAATCAATTGTCTCTCTCTTCTATTTTAGAGGAAACTCTATTTTAGAGAGTTACATTGGAGCAAAATCTCTTCTAAAATAGAGTTTCTCTAAAATAGAGAAAAATATAGAAATGGGCATTGGAGATGCTGTTAGGATCTTTACCAGCTGAGCTAACTATACTCGGTAAAATGTTGACGATTTTTAATGATCCTACAGTGTAGATGTGAAGATGGTGACAACATATTCGAAATATTTAATCGTTCGTCAAGCTGTATCACTATATTTATGATAAATATTTGCTGGATAATACAAAAACTTTTCATAGAAGGCCACAAATATTTTAAAAAAAGAAAACATTAGGTTTTTATCGTGATCTTGACTCTATCTATATTTAATTCGTTTAGACAACACCATGTTATTTTTCTAACATAATGCATTCATATTGACGATTAAAAATGTGAAAATAATTAAGAAATGTTTTTAGGTGATAGTCTTCGAGAAAATGCAGCAAAGAGAGAGACAAAAAGAGAGAGAGAAAAAGCAATTGAAATTCTAGAGTAAGAAACGATTTGAGGACCCTCAAGAAAAGAAAAAAAAAAATCAATGGAGACTTCAAGAACGGTTGGGTATGATGTATTCATCGATTACAGTTCTAAGGATACACGCCACTCCTTCGTCAGCCACCTCCACGCCGCTTTCGGGCGGAGAGGTATCTCGGTGTTCCTTGCAGAGCACTGCACCCTCTCCGAGGCAACACTGAAGCCCGGTTTCGAGTTAGCCAACGAAATTCAGTTGGCGATTGAGAGATCTAAAATATATGTGGTGGTTTTCTCCAAGAACTACGCGTCCTCGCCTCTCTGCTTGGAAACACTCATGACGTTTATGGATCTCCAACGGCGTAAAGACGGCCCGGTGGTGATTCCGGTTTTTTATGGTGACGTTACTCGATCGATCGTTGAGCAACAGACAGAAAGATTCAAAGAGGATTTTTCCAAGCACCGTGGTTTTTTCTCCGATGAGAAAGACCGAGTAGAAAGATGGAGAAAGGGTCTGACAGAAGCGGCCAAATTACATGGCCATGAATCAATTGAACAACAAAAGTAAGTTTTTACATTATTTTTGTTACCGTTTGTGTGTCAACTCTTTATTTACTGTTTAAAGTAACTCTTAATGTCATCACAAAGACATGAAGATTTTTTTTTTTACAAAAATAGTATCAAACAAAACTGAGAGTTAAAATATAATGATTAAAAACATATGTTGCATGGAAACGGAAACGGAAACGTGGAAGCGAAACGTTTCGGAAACGGGAAATGATTTTTTTCTAAAATTAGGGATTGGAAACGTTTTGGAAACGTATACACATACATATATATAATATATGTATATATATAACATTAACATAAAACTATAAAAAATGGTTTAATTAAACAATACAAGTCCCAAACATCAATATTAAATAGGTTAACTAAAATTTTAAAAGATAAAGATTAAAAGATTCAAGTTCAAATATTTAATTTAGACCAATATTTTCATTTTCATTTTTATTAGTTTCATCATAGATCATATAAAGATGCCTCCAAATCTAGTTTGTCGATAGAAAGATCTTAAAACTCAGAGTCTTCCAAAATTAGTTATATGTATTATAAATCTTAATATTTTTAACTTTTATTTATTAAGTTTCCAAAGTCAATAAAAAGAATTTGTCGCGTTTCCATTTTGGAAACGTGAGTTTCCATCGTGTTTCCAGACATAGATTTTTAGGAAACGTGTTTCCGTGACGTTTTTCGTGTTTCCGAAGAGTTTCCGTTTCCGAAACGTTTCAGAAACGGGAAACGGACCTCGAAGAGAGTTTCCATGCAACATAGTTAAAAACTAATTAATAAGATATTATTTAATTTACGGAGATTTGAGTTTTTTAGTTTTCTTGAATATTTTCTTTGTGATGACCATTTTTGTTTGTTAAAACAACTAGTGACTTCAAATCTATTAGGATTGATAAATATAGGAATGTGCTATAAAATATTTTACATTTTCAGCCAATTTCAGTCAGAACACAGCCGTCAGTTACTCAGTTATTATAGTTTCATCATAGACAAGTCACAAGTGTAATATGCTAATATTGAAAAGTGATGATTTTTGTATTGTAAAACCGTTACTATCAACGGAAATACTTTAGTCATATCTCCCATCCTATGTATTCATACATGGTTACATTTTTTTTGGATATGTACTATTAATATACACGGTTACTTGATGAATGATATTTGGAGAGAAGGAAAAGTTACTATCAAAAGATAAATCATGTTTACAACTTGCAGTGACTCGGAGTTAGTAGAAGATATCGTTGCGGATGTGCGGGAGAGGTTGTGTCCAACAGGTATGATCGGGTTCTACTCGAGGTTGCTTGGGATAGAAAACTTGCTTTTCAAGCAATCTCATGACATATACCGATTAGGGATTTGGGGTATGCCTGGCATTGGCAAGACAGCCATTTCTCAAGAATCCTTTAACCAAATGACTAAGCACTTTGAAACTCAGTGCTTCATCCAAGACTTCCACGTAGCGTTTAATGATAAGGGATTATACGTATTGCGGGAAGAATATTTGATCGACAAACTTAGAGAGAAAAGAGTTCTTGTTGTTCTTGATGATGTGCGCAATCCAATGGATGCTGAGTCTTTCCTAGGAGGATTTGATCATTGTTTTGGTCCCGAAAGTTTAATGATCATATCATCCCGAGATAAACAAGTTCTTCATCAGTGTCAGGTTGATAGTGTTTACGAGATACCGGCTTTAAACAAGAAGGAGGCTCAACGGTTATTCACCCGGTTTGCATTTTCAGAAAAAGAACCAAGTGATACTAATCTTATAGAAGTGTCAAAGAAGGTCGTTGAGTATGCTGATGGAAATCCTTTAGCTCTCTGTCACTATGGCAGAGAGCTGGGGAAGAAGAAACCGGAAGAAGTGGTGGCGGAATTCGAGAAGATTAAGCAATCTCCTCCGCGGGAGATTATGCATGTGTTTAAGAGCAGCTATGATGAGCTCAGCGAAAATGAGAGGAGCATATTCTTAGACATTGCTTTTTTCTTTAACGGTGAAAACCTCGATTATGTCATGCGTATACTTGAAGGGTGTGGTTTCTTCCCACACGTTGGTATTGACCGTCTTGTAGAACGGTCTTTATTGATGATATCAAAGAACAACAATGTTGAGATGCAAATTTTGATTCAGGATATTGCTCGGAATATCGTCAATGAAGAAAAAAATCAAATCACAAGGCATCGCAGATTGTGGGATCCTTCAATCATTAAATCATTTCTAGAAGAAAATAAACCTAAGGTACTATAGCTATACTGGTCACATTCTGATATTTCCACTATTAACAAGTAGGGGAGGGCAAAAATTAGGTATGGGCATTGGAAACTTCGTTTCGGTTTAGTTCCATTTTTTTCCTTGCTCTAAATGATTAGGTTTGGTCTAAATCTGTTTGCATAGACCTTTCTATCAATCTGATCCTCTTATGTGTGTCTGTGTGTTTTTTTTTTCTCATTTCAGGGGACTGAAGTTATTGAAGGAATTTTTCTAGACACAACAAAATTAACCGTTGATGTTAATCCTAAGGCCTTTGAGAATATGTATAATCTTAGACTATTGAAGATCTACAGTTCAAACTCTGAAAGTACTCAAGAATTCCATCTTCCCAAGGGACTCCGCTCTTTGCCTTATGAGCTCAGGCTACTTCATTGGGAAAAGTATCCGTTGCGATCGTTTCCTGAAGACTTTGATCCTAGACACCTTGTTGAACTCAATATGCCTTATAGTCATCTTCAGAATCTCTGGGAAGGAACCAAGGTTGGGTTAAATCCAAGAACCGCAGTTGTTTTTTGTTGTTACCATAATTCAGCTGTACATTTTATGTGTGTTTGTTATGTTTTACAGAGTTTGGTGAAGTTGAAGATAATAAATCTTAGCCATTCTCAGCAACTAGTTGAAGTTGATGTACTTTTGAAAGCTTGTAGTCTTGAGCAAATCCATCTTCAAGGTTGCACAAGCTTGGAGAGCATCCCACACATTGATCAGCTAGAGAATCTTCAACTTCTGAATCTTTCTGGTTGCACGAGACTCAAACGTAAAGAGATTCTAGAGGAAATAAAAAAACTTGATCCAGAAGGCGGGTTAAGAGAAACAAAATTTGAATCATTGGTGTTCTCCACGTTAGTAGAGCTGGAACTTGAGGATAACACCGAGAGCTTTTCATAAGAACAAAAAAAAGATTTGATATGTTAAAACTTTCAGGTTTCCTCCCAGAGATGTCTTAAAAGAAGTAGGGGATTGTAATCTAAACAGAGACAGTCGTTGCGAAATTACCCTAATTAGAGCTTGAAACTCTGATGAGAGTCTTGTTATTTGACATTGGACAGAAAGTAGAAGAAAATGATGTTCAATATTTTTTTTATCTATGCTATAAGAAAAGGGAAGTATAGGAAGATAATACGGCTGGGTTGGTTTTAGTTCATTTGGATTGTGAATATCACTCTGTTTTTCTCTGGCTCTGTTTTGTTTCCGTGGATGACAAGGTACTGTTACTTGCTAAACAAAAATCCATTAATAGCTAAAATTCTCAGTGATCATAATAATGATTTCTCATCAAATAACATAACAGACTAGAGATTAAACAAATAATTTAGCCGGGAAGCTTTTTTTTTTTTTTTAAGGGTTAAAATTTCTTCTACTTAAAAGCTCGAGAATGAAAAAACATAAAGAACAATATAACATGGCATCTAGAACATAACTAATACTCCCTCCGTTTCGTTTTAGTTGTCGTTTAAGGTTTTTTCACACAAATTAAGAAAAACATTAAATTTTCTGTTTTACCCTTTATTAGTATATTTTATAAAAAATTTCATTGGCCAAAACATTAAAACAATAGGGATAAAACTGGAATTTTCACCAAACATTTGCATTAAAAACCTAAAACGACAACTATTATGAAACAAAATTTAAATCCTAAAACGACAACTAAACTGAAACGGAGGGAGTATGATATAAGTGTTGGTAAAGTTAAAGAGCCGTAACAACCGAATTTAACAACTACCGAGACTCGAGAGAGAAGGATGGAGACCGAAGGCAAGTTCCCAAAAATCAAAATGGTTTTGAATGAAGTCCTAAATCAAAGGAGGACATAATTTCTATGATACCTAAGATTCGTTATCTGCATGCTAAAATGTATACTTAACACTAAAAATAAGTCCATTATACTGTTTTTTAAGCTAGTTTAGATGCTTATTCACATAAAAAACTTGGTAGAAGAAGAAAAACATTATCATCGTATCATGCAATTTTCCCTCTAGTTTATATATGAATGATGGTTAACCTGTAGCTAACTCATTCCCTATAACCCATATCATCACAATGCATTTGGATTCAAGCCCATTTTTTCAAAAAAAAAAAAGAAAAAAATTTAATGCACCTCGCTAATTAAGGGGTTGAGTAGAGTCAACTTATCAAAAGTCTCCAACCCTTGTGCCCCTTCACCATAGAAATCAGCATCATATTCTGCAGTTTTGTAAGATTTTGTTTCACTTAGTTTACTTTCCTCTATCTTCGAGTTTGCATCAAATGTTGCGTCCCGAGAAACCTTCTCACTTCCCTCTGACTCATAAATCAAAGAAAAGCCACACTTCATAACCTTGCATTCTTTAACCTTGCTTGCACCATCTGTGACTTCAAATCTAAGGGAAACATTAGTAGGAACACATCCATTCTTATGCCTATCTTCTTCACATTTTATATAGAACCAGTTGTTGTAGCCGATGAAGACATGGTCCGAATCAATTTTGCTTAGTTCATCTTCTGGAATCTTGGTCCAGCCTCCGACGAAGAAACTTATCTGACTCAAGGATACATTGGCATGATCAGTGAACTCAAAGGTGCATTTCACTTGAAGACCGTTGTTTTGGTCTTTGTAGTTATTAAACGAGACAGCAACACAAAGAGCTAACCCATTTACTCTGCCTTCATACCAATGCCGAGGCAGCTCCTGCTTTAGAACTGATCCAAATGCTTGGTGCTTGAACCATTGAGGTACATCACTTCCAGGAAAGCAAGTACTGATCAAGGATTTAACTACAAAACCCTGAAAGTAAAATGACGCAGGAAGAAAATAATAAGATGTTGATGTTTGAGGGTAGATCACAGAGAGCGAGAGCGAGTGAGAGTGTGTGAGAAGAATATGAATACCCGATTATATTGATCATATGATGTCGGATGTCTTGTATTCTGTATGCTAGACATGATATCATTCTTTGAGACTTGTTCCAGTTCATGGCAGTTGGTGAAAATAAACGTAGAATGAATCTGCTCCGTTGAGATAAGCAAGGCTAGTGGACTTGACACAGTTTTCAGTGAGGTACAACCATGAGCATATAAGAATTGAAGATTTGGTGGAAGCCCCAAAAGAGATGTGAGATTCTTACAATACATTAACTCGAGCCATTTCAAATGGTACAGTTCGTTGGTGTTAAACTGCAGGGTGTAGATTTCGTCACTCCTGCTTAAGCATAAACGTCGCAGTAAAGACATACCGTTAATATTTTGTGGCATCTTTGTTATTGCTGTTCCTTCGAGTAGCAAATTCCGCAAGTTTTCTATGTTCTTGGGAAAACTCTTGAGCTTTGAACAACCAGAAAGTTTGAGTTCTTGAAGAGATCTCATATTCCCAAGATTTGTACAATCAGAAAGAGTCTCTAGATTTTTGCAGTCTTTCAAATCCAATAAGATAAGTCTCTGGAGATTACCAACTGATGGAGGAAGCCTATCTATTGCAGTGCCATTTAAGTATAAAGTTTCTAGATTTTCTGAAATCACCTGAAACTTCTGAAACTTCGAGCAGCCACTGAGGATGAGAATCTTCAAGGAACATAGACTGATCTTTGGCAGAGACACAAGACCTGTGCATCCTCTTAGATTCAAGAGAATGAGATTCTTCATGTTTTGTAATATCTCTCCGGATAACTCCTCCAAACTCGTGCAGCCTTCGAGGTTTAATCTCAAAAGATTTGGTGCTTTTGATAAACCCAACAAGGAACTCAACTTACTCGAATGACTGAGATCAACCCACTTCAGTCTTGGTGTAGCCTGTGATGACCAATAAAAAAATTATGTAAGATAGTCATCTAGTAAACTGTGACTTGATAAGTGGGAAAAAAAGATACACACCTTATCACTAGTCCAGACTTGTCTAATCTGGCTGTAATGCAACTTAAGATCGATAAGATTCTTGGGGTCCAAGTCACAAGGAAGTTCCTCCACTGGAAATTTCAGCCAGTGGAAATATCGAACATTACATATAGGGAACTCAAGACCATCGGGTAGGTTTAATTTACTGTCAGCTTCGCATTGTCGAGGACAATGAGAATTGTAGACTTTTAGGTACCGCAGATTGCTCATACCAACAAACGCTTTGTAGTCTAAGGGTATTTCCTCCATTTTAGACATGTCTAGGAAAATACCTCTTATCTTGTCTCTTTCCTGTCGATCAAGTAAGGACTACGAGTTAGTAAAATTGATACATGTGAAACTACAATTAATTGGTGGTTGCAAAGATATAAAGTTCCAAACTTTAATTCCAAAATATCTCACCTCTTTGTTCTTCAGTGCATTAATAAACTCTTCACGATTCGACGGCAACAACCTATATTTCCCTGCTATAGTTTCAACACATGATATTGCAAGTTCTCTTCCCAATGTATAGATTAGATCATTCATCTCTACTCTATCTTCAGAGATACGAATCAAGAACTTGTCACTGAGTTCTCTAACTTCCTTCCCGGCTTCTCCAGATTCAGCGTCAAAACTGCAGTGAAGTAAAGTTTTAATGTAGTTCTCATCTTGTGATCTAAAGAAACATGCGATATCGAGAAAAACATCCTTCTGATGCTCATTCAGTTCATCATAGCTGAGTATCAACTCCTTTCTGATCTTCTCGTTGGAACGTTGTGTAAGTGTTACAAGTCTTGCTTCCCAATGACCCTTGTCTTTCCCAAGAAGTTCCTCTCCCAATGCCTTGAGTGCTAATGGATTTCCTCCAGTGTAATCCACAAACTTTCTAGACAACTCCATGAACTTACATGATTTATCATCAAAGGCGTAAGTGCTAAAGAGCTCTAAGCTATCACTGTCATTAAACCCGGGGACTTCATAGATATCGCTGACCATTTCCACCCCTTTGAGCAATGACTTGTCGCGGGTAGTGATGATGATCCTGCTCCCCTTCTTAATCCAATCACAATTCCCTAGAAGCGCATTTACTTGTTCCTTGCCATGCACGTCATCAAGAACAACCGCAACTTTCTTCTTAAGAAGATGATCCTTCCAAACCTCGAGTGGATTCTCATTATCACAAATTATATCTTCATTCGGGAGCAAACCATCCACGAGTGTCTTTTGCAGTTTCAGCTTATCGAATCCATGTGCCTTCGAAGTTTCACGCACGGACTCGATAAACACGTGACTGCCAATCTTCCTCTTCAGCTTTTCTAACAATTTCTTGGCGAGAAAGGTTTTGCCGATTCCACCCATCCCGACGACTGCAACAATACGAGTTTCGTTGTCATTGCACTCGACATCCAATTTCTCTCCCAATTGCTTCAGACGTTGTTCTCCTGGTTCAGTTCTATTTGGATCTTTGTTGACGCCTTCTTTGGCATCTGATTTTTCTCCTTCTAATTCAGGATTTTCTTCTCTTTGTGTTAATTCCTTGGTTAGGGCAAACTTAACATTTTTAACGATGTCTAGCATAAAAGGGCGTTCGATACTGCAAAAAGAGAGAGAGAGAGAAACCCGATGAGGACTTTTGCCTACCTCATATGAAGCATTTACTCAATCAATATTCCTGGTCTTCGTTATAAATGTTTTGCAATTAGTATTTTATTTACTCAAAACATTATTTGAAGGGGCGTGTTAATAATATTTTAAATTTTTACTTGTATTGGAACATATCCCATAATAGAACTAGGAATTGACTTGCGCTACACCGCGGGACGATTTGTTTTCTAAAGTAATTATGATTTTTTAAAATGTTATAATTATGTTTTATATATAAAATCTTACAAAATATATCATTTTTAAGAAATTTATATTTTATATTTTATAATTTTTATTAAGTAACGATATATTGCAGGACAATTTTTGTTTTATACAATCTTAACCAAATCAGGCTGATTTGATATGTCTAATATTGGTGGTATTAAAAATAATCAAATGAGGATTTAATCTGTATTGAAGCAGCAGGTTAATAATATTTTAAATTTTTACTAATGTTGATTCAAACTCGTCCCGTCATATAACTCCGTCCCGCAATATAACACATCCCGTCATATTTTACAATTTTTATATGATCAAATATTCATAGTATTATAAATTTTTTCTTGATTTTAAATATATCATTTAATACTTAAAAAATTTTAAAAGTTTAAAATTTATTATATCCGGTAAAATCAAACAGTTTAATTGAAAAACCGAATTAAGCCGTATACAAACTTTTAAATTTAGATGCTTGTTATATTAAGTTTCTTGTTCATTCAAATTTGGATTCATTTATAATGACTCTGAATCATTTTCAAAACATTTTAGCCAATGTGCTATGTTGAACACACATTTTTCATTAATTGAGTATTATATATCCGTTTTTAAAATTTTGAATCATAATATATGCAGAATTTCTTAAGAATTTTTTAAAATTATGTAATGCTTAGATTAAGTTTCTACAAAAATATTATTTTCATTTTAAGTAATGTTTGAGGCTTTTGCACAAAGATTAAAAATTATATAAATTTCTTTTAATTTACTTCTCTTTACCTTAAAACATTATTAACTATAAAAGCAATTCAAGGAGCAAAAAAATAATAGTTAGAGAAGCTAAACTTTTGCAATGAGGAAAAACATCACTTAAAATAAAACAAAATAAAATCCGTAAAATATCACTTCAAGTGATACGGAGATAGTATTTGATAAAGTAGATGTCATCAATTTACAAGGGTTGTGGTTTACATTAAGTGCTTAGGATTTATGGTTAAGGGTTTATGAATGCATATAGTTTGACAAATTAGATATTTTCTTAATCTTTTAAATGACCAACCACAAGTAAGTGTTAATCTAGGACACCTCAATTCAACATCAACTTACCAACGACCGAGAGTTGTTGTTGTGTTTTTGATTTAAGCAATACTAGAACAAGTTTTGAACAAAAAAAAGAAGAAAGAACAAGTATCTACTGACATTGTATGGCTGATTTTTTGTAATATCTGTAGACAATTGACCATCCAGTTGCTAAAGAACATATGTTTTAACCCTTGTTAAAAAAATCGCTAGGCGTTAGTCGGGCGGTCGAGCTGGGTCTAGCGATTAATCGGTTAATCAGAGATTACACGGAAATTAATCGGGATTAATTTTAGGGCTTTAGTCTAGTTTTATGGATATATAGAAATTATTTGCTGACAAAGAATATAAATTCGGCTTGGTGTAGTGGTATCAGTTGGTAAAATGCTATTACAAGCCAAAGTTTGAGTCCCCAAATCTCGTTTTTGCTCTCTTTTTAACATATTCTTTAATGAAGAGTAAAACAGACATTCTACAGTCGTCTTCTTCACAGAGCTTCACGAGTTTCTAACCCTAATAATGGCGGCTGCTCATTTTTTTTCATACATTTGCATCATTTTTAACTCATTTTTGTTCTTGTTTTCCCAAAAATATGATAGATCTGACATGTATCATAGAATATTTAACCACAAACAACAAAAAATTGTTGTTGTTCGATTAATTCTCCGATTTGGACAAATCCCGGCGGCTACCTACCGCCGAGCGCTTAACCGGCGCTTAGGCGGACGCGTTTTTGAACCAAGGTTTTAACCATAAATGAAAAATATGTAATATAATTATACA
>NW_003302548.1:2330571-2339295 GCF_000004255.2 Arabidopsis lyrata subsp. lyrata | reverse complement strand
TGAGGTGTATGTCAGTTTTGACCTTGAGGATCATCACTCTCCTCCTTCATCAGCTACCTCAGCGATGCTTTTAACCGGCTAGGAATTTATGTGTCAAAGAATGGTAAAAGCAGCCATGAAGCTTCAAAGAGGGAGTGGGAAAAGGAACGAGTGTCCAAATTAAAGGTCCTCGTGGTGGTTTTCTCCAAAACCTTTGCGTCTCATCTGCCATGTTTGGAAAAACAGATATACTCATGTCGTAACTACGACGACTTTGTGGTGGTTCCGGTCTTCTATCGTGTCAGTAAATCGTCTGTAAAGCAACTTCTGGAAAATTTTGGTGGCGCCTTTGAGGCGGTCAAACAATCAATGCATAAGTTGCGACGACGCCATGAATATGATTCTAAACGAAGGTATCTTAAAGCTTAATATATAGTTCAAAGAGAATCAATTTCTTTCCTCTAAAACACTAATTCATACCATTAAACCACACATTATAAAATAAAACAGTTAATTTCCTTTGTTATAAACGATAATTAGACGATAACTCGGGCCATATGCGAGATTGAATATCATTTAGTTATTTATAAAATATCAATTTTTTTTTAAATGTCATTTCAAAATCCTCAGATGTTCAATCCCAAAAAACATGATTCTGCTGGAAATTGTTTTCCTTAAAATAGGAAAGAAAGCGATGAAATAACAACTATTCATCTGATTAAAAGTATTCATTTTATTTCATTATTCTAGTCAATTTTATAATTCATCATATTCAATTGATTTATATTTTTAACCACAATTTTAATCCTAAAATTTGGTTTATGAATATTAGCATCCAAATAAAATTCCTATGTGAAATTTTTTGTATGGTTTGGACCTTCTGGTTTCGAGGTTTTAATAAATATATACTTAATTTTCAGATAAATCTTCTACTAGATCAAATTTTATATTCTAGTTACGTTCAAATTAGGATTGGGTTTCCTAGAAATCGATACTGTCTCAATATATAATGAGATCTACGGCAAAACCAAAAAAAAAAAGTTAAAACTTCTTAGTAATTTAAAAATATATATATTTTGGACCTTTTTCTTTAAGAAATTTTTTGAAACTAATATTGGACCCTTGGCATTTGCCTACCTTGCCTAAGGGTAGAGACGGGCCTGCTAGAAATATACAAGTAGACAGTGAATCTATATTTATACCGTACCAAGCTATTAATAAATTTTTGAATAAATATAATATTAATTTGTTTCTTTCATATCATATGAGGGTTGCTATTCAATTCTGGAGTTAAAACTCAAAACTAATTCTCTAAGGTTTAACCATCTTTAAAATTTGAAATTTGATATTAATTTAAGAATCCATTTGTATGAATTTCAAAATCTCTATAGTATACCTTAGATTTTGATTCTAATATTTTACTCATAAAATTCGAAGAGATTTCATTTCTAAATGAATTTACAAAATTTTAAAAGCCGTTTAATTTTGAAGAATACTAGATTTTAATAAATATTTAAATCCTAGTTAAAGCATGATTTAGAAATGTATTTCAAACTAAACTGATTGGGGTTGTTTTAATTGAATAAAAATGTATTTCAAACTAAATTTATGCTTACGTAGGAAAGTTATATTTTCTTTATAGAAATAAAAATATGTTTTCTATTTGATTATAGGGAAGTTAAAATTGTTCAACAAAAATTTTGGCTTTCCTGTTTGAAAATAAATTGATATCTGCTTTTAGTTGTATATAAACAAATGTTTTGAAAAGATTGATAATGAGATATCAATCTCTATGGAAGTTAAAATAATTTCATGTTACGTTATGAAATAATTTTCATTCATGATTACAAAACTTCCATCAAATCTTTTTGGGGAATTGTCAGAAATGTCTCTTCCCCAATACAATTGAAAATTAAAAATTAAAGTTGGTATTTGTTATGAAAAATTAGAAGGATTAATTTTTTTTTTTAATTAGAACGATTTAAAACAATTCAAAGTTTTCATCATTTAATCTCGAGATATAAAAAATATCAAAAGCCTTACATAAACGTTTACAAATGTGTTTGCAGTGAAACTGAATTTTTAGATGAAATAGCCAGGGATGTGTTTGAGAGACTCTATCCAACAGAAGAGATTGGGATCCAGTCACCAGTTGAGGAGATAGAAAACTTGTTGTGCGAACAACCATGGGGCGTTCGCACCATAGGCATTTTTGGTGAGCCTGGCGTTGGCAAGACGACTTTGGCTAGAGCCGTCTTTCGCCAAATGTCTGGTGGCTATGATGATTCATGCTTCATCAAAGATTTCCACACAGAATATAATGAGAAGAGTCTTAAGAATTTGTCTCCTGAATACTTGAGTGAGACTCCAATGGAAAAGTTTGACCGAAATAGTTCTGATTCAGAGCCATGTCATCGCAAGAAAAGGGTTATTGTTTCTCTTGATAATGTGCGAAATGCTGAAGATGCAAATAGTTTTCTTGGTGGATTTGAAAGGTTTGGTCCAGGGAGCTTGATTATCATAACCTCGGGAGAGACACAAATTCTTAAGGACTGCCATATGAATGAGATTTATGAGCTAAAAGGTCTAAATGATCAAGATGCTCTGAAGCTATTCACAAGGTGTGCCTTTGGGAGAGATGTTACAGAAGAGATTCTTCTGGACCGTTCAATGAAAGTGATTGAATGTTGTAATGGGAATCCCTCTAATCTTCGGTCATATGCCAAGGAGTTTAAGGGCATGGATGCGGAAGAAATGGAACCAGAGTTGCCTGAAGGTTGTGAAGTATATATTACGGGCCACAACGTATCTCGTGACATCGTGAAGGACACATATATGCACACTATACCCTATGAAGAGAACGATGAACTGCAAGAAATTGAGGCGTTCCAATCCGATGACCATGCTGTTTTGGTATGTCATATTACTCTGATAAATATATATATTCATTGTAAAACATCTTCAAAGCTATACGAAATTATGAATGGTGCTGATTTAAAAGTATTTTAATTCTTATATATATATATATATATATATATATATATATATATTAACATCTAAGAAGAGTTTTGGATTTCTTATAAAGTGAAAGATCGTATGGAAATATAAGGTGCTCAGCTATGATGTGTTTATTTATTTTTATTCTTATTAATGATTAAATAAATAATTTAATAACATATGATTTCAAAATTTTAATTTAATATTAGTAAGTAGACAAATTTCAATTCTTAAGTCGTTGATTGAATAACTCAAGATCAGATCCAAAATAACTACTTGTCGATCCAATAAACTCTGTTTAGATTTTGAGATTTGACATCGTGTCTTTGAATTTGATCATCCCTTTATCTTCTTTTCAGGCCAGCACTGATGCCAGAACGGCTGAATTTCAAACTTACTCTAAGAAGCACCCCGGAAACCGCTTGTACCGAAGGTTTAACCAAATATATTTTTCCTCCGGGAAAGCCGGTATAGAATACTTACGCCGAAAGCAGAATTATTTACAACAAGGATTAACAACTCAGCTTCATAAAATTTCGCAAAGCATCTCGAACACATGTGCCCAGATCGATCAGCCAGTGCTTTTGGATCTCGAACAGCCAGTAGTTTTGAATTTCTTTTATCTCCCTCCAGGTGTTTTTAAAAAAGTTGAGCCGGAGGAAAGAGAATTTACTCGTAAGGGTAATAATGACATAAGAGAAATTGATCAGATCGATCAAGTTAATTGACTGTGTCACCAAGTGTCAATAGCTCAACTGAGACTCTTAAGGCAAAACCTATATCTCCCCGGTTCAAGTGATACTTGGAAGGGAACTATATAAAATGCTATGATTTATGGGCAAATGGATATACGAGTCTAGGCCTAGAATCTCTAAGTTATTAGAGAAAAAAAAAGTTTATAGTGTCAAATACTGATCCAATTAAAACTCATGTTGGACAAACCTCATATGCCTAATTCGACCAAGTTTGATAAATCATTGTAAAAAAATAAGGTCGATTGTTTGTTTTTAATTTATATATCTGTAATTTGTATAAATATGTTAAAACAGTTATTTTTAATACCAAGATGTTATTATTAAAACTCCAATTTTTAAGAATAAACTAATATTGGATGTGTATTTCTTAACACAAAATAAGTTCAAATATTTTTGGCAAATATTAAATAAGCCGGGTTTTTAGGAAACAATTCTACCTCTTGGCATCAACTAAGAAGCAATATAGCTTAATAGGACATTAATTTTTTTCTTTTTTTTTTGTTCTAATAGGACATTAATTAAGAACTGCAAAACTTCATATTGAATAATTACAGATAAAAGTTTCCACATAAAGAAACATAAGATAAAACTGGTCCTTCCTTCAAATAACATTACAGTTCTTATCACTTTGATCACATGTTTTGTTTCTTAAAGGAAGCTAAACTGTATACAGTGCTCAAGCATAGATCTTGCAGCATGCGCTTTGACCCTCTTTGGGTATGGTTTCAATACGAACCTGTATGTAAAAGCTTATAATTTTAAGTAATTAATATGTCATGTGACTCTTTCTGATTACTACTTTTCTAGCGACCGTGTGAGCAATGAAAGCTTGTTTAAAGAAATTGTGATCACATAAACTTTATTATCGTCATTTGATTTTCACCACTTCAATGTCACATTCTAAATCCTCGCTTTGTTCTTCTAATGCGCGAGATGTGAGGAAACGTTGTGGTCGAAGAAGTAAATATATCCCTCGCGTATAAACACAGCAAAATCCCATATATAGATACCTAAATGTGGTGTGGCTGTGTTGTCACTCTAATGAAAATCTAATGTGATAAAGAATTAGAATCCCAGGGAATATAACTAAAGAGTTCTCGGAACAGTTTCGAGGGCATACAGAAAGATAACGCTATCAAAACTAAGAAGGGGCTTTTTTTTTTTTTTTTAAACAGAGATATGAAGTTGTTTTGTGTTTAACATAAATCTTAAGGGAGACTTAACTCCTTTGATTTGTTTGGCCACTTGACTTCTTGACCTAATTAAAATGGCAATGTCAATGAAATTTGGATATCAATATAATAAAAACACTAAGGATCTTTCTAGGCTTGACACCTCAGCATTTTGAACTATTCTAAGGTTGATACCTCACTAAAATCGTCAACCAATAAAAACATTTTGATTAATACTTATACAACTCAGATTTCTCAACCAATAATAATTCACATCATTTTATAATTATTAAATTAAACTCAAGTCTAAGCCCAAACCCAATTGGTTTAACCTTTTAAAAGAACAACCTAATAATTAATTAAAATAAAAACAGCTAAATGCCTAAATTCCCATTAAGAAAATCAATTTAAAGTAAGGTACTTACTAATAGGTAGTCACACGATTATATGTTTTTTTTCAAACATGTAAGCTAACATAATATTTTTTTTTTCTAAAGGCAAAACATGGTTTCTTTGAAAAAGAAGAAAATTGATAGCTTCACCAATGGAGCTAGATACCAAAAGAAAATTACAAAGAAAAAAAACTCAGTAAAAATATTTAAATTTGAAAATAAATAGAAACAATATCTCAAAAATACATCTACTTTTTGCCTTAGAGTGCATAAATTTCTATGTTTTGTTTCACCAGTAGTTTTAATTTGAAGTCTCAGTTGATGAATCACATTAAAAAAACTCCAGGATCCAAGTGTATAAGAAAATATGAGTGGTCGATTGAGAAAAAAAGAGAGAATCATGAGGACTGGTGAAAGAGGTTTGTGAAGGCTGAGACTCGGAAGAAAGTGAGGATATGATATAGAAGAGACCTAATAGGAAATGGGTCGGAGAAAGTGTGCTTACTTAAACTCAAAGTTAGATTTTGTTTAATCATTATTCAATGTTTTCAGCTCTACTAAAAAAGAGAAAAAATCTAAAAAATAGCTCATGGGTTTGATTGAACCTCCAAGAGCTTCTTTGAAATTCAAAAACAATTGACACGATAAATAATCATACACATGCAACCATGTTCTTTTAGACTTTGTATACTTTAATTTGAATAACAAAAAAAGTTGGAGTTTGGAATTACAGAATGTACTTGAGGCGACTAAAGATTCAGTTTTCGATTTAGTGTACAGGTGTAGTAGGAAGATAGTATGGTTGGGTTGGTTTTGGTCCATTTGGATTGTGAATATCAACTCTGGTTTTCTCTTGCTCTGTTTAGTTTCCATGGATGACAAGCTACTGTTACTTGCTAAATAAGAATCCATTAACAGCTAAAGTTCTCAACGATCAAAATGATTTAGTGAATTCCTCATCAAAATAACAAAACTGACTACAGATTAAAGAAATAATTGAGCCTTGCTTGGCAAAGTACAAGTCAATTTGGCCGAGAAGTTTTTTTTTTTTGAAGGGTTAAAATTTCTTCAACTTAAAATCTCGAGAATGAAAAAAATATAAAGAACAATATGGATATAGAACATAACCAATATGAAATGCGTTTAACCAGATGCAATTGAATAGTGTTGGTAAAGTTAAAGAGCCGGAACAACCGAAATTCAACCACTACTATCAAGAGAGAAGGATTGAGACCGAAGGCAAGTTTCCAACAATCAATATTGTTTGGAATGAAGTCCTGATCAAAGGAGGATATAATTTCTATGATAGCCAAGATTCGTTATCTGCATGCTAAAATATGTACTTAACACTAAAAATAAGCTAGGTTAGATGCTTTATTCACATAAAAAACTTGGTAGAAGAAAAAAATATATCATAGCATCACGCGGGTTTTCCTCTAGTTTATATATGAATAATGGTTAACCTGTAACTAACTCATTCCTTATAACCCATATCATCCAAATGCATTTGGATTCAAACCCATTTTGTTTATATAAAAAAAAAAACTAATGCACCTCGCTAATAAAGGGGTTGAGTAGAGTCAACTTATCAAACTCCAAGTCTCCAACCCTTGTGCCACTTCACCATAGAAATCAACATCATCTTCTGCAGTTTTGTAAGATTTTGTTTCACTTAGTTTACTTTCCTCTATCTTCGAGTTTGCATCAAATGTTGCGTCCCTAGAAACCTTCTCAGTTCCCTCTGACTCATAAATCAAAGAAAAGCCACACTTCATAACCTTGCATTCTTTAACCTCACTTGCACCATCTGTGACTTCAAATCTAAGGGAAACATTAGTAGGAACACATCCATTCTTATGCCTATCTTCTTCACATTTTATATAGAACCAGTTGTTGTAGCCAATGAAGACATGGTCCGAATCAATTTTGCTTAGTTCATCTTCTGGAATCTTGGTCCAGCCTCCGACGAAGAAACTTATCTGACTCAAGGATACATTGGCATGATCAGTGAACTCAAAGGTGCATTTCACTTGAAGACCGTTGTTTTGGTCTTTGTAGTTATTAAACGAGACAACAACACAAAGAGCTAACCCATTTACTCTGCCTTCATACCAATGCCGAGGCAGCTCCTGCTTTAGAACTGATCCAAATGCTTGGTGCTTGAACCATTGAGGTACATCACTTCCAGGAAAGCAAGTACTGATCAAGGATTTAACTACAAAACCCTGAAAGTAAAATGACGCAGGAAGAAAATAATAAGATGTTGATGTTTGAGGGTAGATCACAGAGAGCGAGAGCGAGTGAGAGTGTGTGAGAAGAATAGGAATACCCGATTATATTGATCATATGATGTCGGATGTCTTGTATTCTGTATGCTAGACATGATATCATTCTTTGAGACTTGTTCCAGTTCATGGCAGTTGGTGAAAATAAACGTAGAATGAATCTGCTCCGTTGAGATAAGCAAGGCTAGTGGACTTGACACAGTTTTCAGTGAGGTACAACCATGAGCATATAAGAATTGAAGATTTGGTGGAAGCCCCAAAAGAGATGTGAGATTCTTACAATACATTAACTCTAGCCATTTCAAATGGTACAGTTCGTTGATGTTAAACTGCAGGGTGCAGATTTCGTCACTCCTGCTTAAGCATAGACGTCGCAGTAAAGACATGCCGTTAATATTTTGTGGCATCTCTGTTATTGCTGTTCCTTCGAGTAGCAAATTCCGCAAGTTTTCTATGTTCTTGGGAAAACTCTTGAGCTTTGAACAACCAGAAAGTTTGAGTTCTTGAAGAGATCTCATATTCCATAGATTTGTACAATCAGAAAGAGTCTCTAGATTTGTGCAGTCTTTCAAATCCAATAAGATAAGTCTCTGGAGATTACCAACTGATGGAGGAAGCCTATCTATTGCAGTGCCATTTAAGTATAAAGTTTCTAGATTTTCTGAAATCACCTGAAACTTCTGAAACTTCGAGCAGCCACTGAGGATGAGAATCTTCAAGGAACATAGACTGATCTTTGGCAGAGACACAAGACCTGTGCATCCTCTTAGATTCAAGAGAATGAGATTCTTCATGTTTTGTAATATCTCTCCGGATAACTCCTCCAAACTCGTGCAGCCTTCGAGGTTTAATCTCAAAAGATTTGGTGCTTTTGATAAACCCAACAAGGAACTCAACTTACTCGAATGACTGAGATCAACCCACTTCAGTCTTGGTGTAGCCTGTGATGACCAATAAAAAAATTATGTAAGATAGTCATCTAGTAAACTGTGACTTGATAAGTGGGAAAAAAAGATACACACCTTATCACTAGTCCAGACTTGTCTAATCTGGCTGTAATGCAACTTAAGATCGATAAGATTCTTGGGGTCCAAGTCACAAGGAAGTTCCTCCACTGGAAATTTCAGCCCAGTGGAAATATCGA
>NW_003302548.1:2289512-2323696 GCF_000004255.2 Arabidopsis lyrata subsp. lyrata | reverse complement strand
GATTATTTTTTTCTCTAAAAGAAATTGATTTTATTTTTATCTCAGAAACCAACCTATTTACTTTAACTTTTACAAAATTATATACAATTATGCTATTATTTAAATTAAACATTTATTATAAAAATACATTGCATCATTTAAAATTAATAAAACATAATACATTTTGTGATTTACCAGAGTATTAAGTAACTGCTCATCCTCCATCTACATCGTTTGGAAAATATTTTAACGATATTGGTGGATCCGAAAGTAATTTACGAGAGTATTAAGTAATTAGTCTTTGTTGTATTAAAAATAATTATTATGGAATGAATAAAAAATAAAATTTATAATTTATATATTTATAAGACTATTATTTCTCTTTTGCAAATATTAGCCGTAATTTGTTTTTGTGTGCAAAAGTCACAAATTTTATAATAGATATTTATACCAAAACCTCTAAACTCAACCAAAAATATTAATTTTATTTATTTTAAACATAAATAAAACAAAAGTTATAAGTTAAATGACCATTTTACAAATAAGAAATTATATTTCTATTATAAAGAAAAAAATAGAAATCTTCTATATATAAAATAAAAAATTGATATCTCTATTTTAAAAGTGAAAATAGATGTAGGTTAGAATAAATTTTACCCTAAAATAAAGTATAAAAGCAAAAATGGAGATGGGTTACCACGGGTGTCTGATATTTTCTCTATAGCCTTGCTTTCATTATGTCATATAGTGCTACTTAGCGACAACTATTCTTTTTCTGAAATTATTTTCAGCTGAACTCATTGTATATATATACTAGATCATCACCCGTACTGTAGTACGGGTTAAATTTTATTTATTACAAAATTTATATATTATATATTTTAGAATAAAATTGTGATATATTATAATAGTAATTAAAAATATAATTAGATTTTTTTCCGTCCCTATATATAATATTAGAATTAATATATATATATTTTTAATTATACTCAATTATGGATATATTTTTTTAAGATATGAAAACGGAAAATAAAATTATTTTAATAAATTAATATGGTCTGAACAATGAGTTAATTTATATTAATAACCACAAAATGAGATTGCATATAATTCAGTTAGATCAAAAATCAAAATATTATAAATAAATAGAACCTAAAACGTAGATTATTTTTAATTAATTAAGAAAGTTAGCTATTATTTGGAATTAATTTAGGAAATTCTTTTTTCAATCTCTAATTCTTTGGTTGTTGAAATAGAGATTTGTTTGAGGTAACTACGGAATTTACCAATTATTCGCGTAATCGAATATGTTATGAACATATATTTAGTATATTATATACCAAATTTAACCCGTGCGTAGAGTCTATATTTTTATTTTAGAATCCTAATGAAAATATTGCGTGCATAATTTGTTATTCGTTATTTCCAAAATTGCTTGCACAATCAAATTTTCAAATATTTCGTCGTGTCAATCTTATTTAATCTATCTGATCAGATAATCTTAACATGTCGTCTATTATAAGGATCATAATTGTATATCATATAATATATTACCATTTAACCCGCCGCCTACTATAACTATTTTAAATATATATTTTCGAAAATCAAATAAAGTATTATAATTTTTTTTTATCCTTTTAATCTATTAAATATTTATGATATTCATTAAAATATTAAATTAAACTATTTTTAAATGTTCCAAATTAAAATCTTTAAAAATATTTCTTGTAGTATATAAAATTATGAATTTCAAAAAAAGAATTATATGAAATTAAATAGAAATATTCAAACAGTTATAAGGATCATAACTCATTTGTTAATATAATATATTATATTTAACCCACTGCCTATTATAAATATTTGTTTTAAAAAAATCAAATTAGAGTATTTATTGATGAAATTATTTAAATATTGATGATATTCTTGAAAAATATCAAGTAAAACTAATTTTATATGTTGCAAATTAAAATATTTAAAAATCTTATTGAAGTATATAAAATAATACATTTTAAAAAAATAATGTATGAAATTGAATATAAATATTCAAATTCTGACCCGTTACTCAGTCGAAATTTTCGTTGAACTTTTTTTTTTTTTGTCAACCACACGTTAATTATTAAAAAAACTCCTTGATTGATTACCCAATTAGGAGGAATAGTGCTTACAAAAGTAACTTCAGTAAATAAAAGACGAGAAGAACGGGCTAAGCAGTCCGCCTTGACATTACATAAACGAGAGATAAGGGAAAGCGAGAAAAAGGGGAAAGAGACACGGATCAAACCAAATTCGTCTAGTTGATTGGAGAAGGCTGGCCATTCTTCAGGTGATTGTACCATCGAGACTAACTCTGAGCAATCTGTTTCAAACGCCTGACAATCGATCCTTCTTGAAAGGATATTCTTTATGGCCCAAATTAAGGCTTCCATCTCCGAGTGAAGGGGGGAGGGGCATCTCCGGAGGCACTTTGCACCTAGCAATATTGTTTGATCATTTCCTTGAAAACACCACCATCCTATACCCATAGTTGGATCCGAAGATTTCCAAGAGCCGTCAATCCGACATCTTAAGGATTGGATTGGGCTTTCCAGTATTTCCGTAGTTATAGTAGTTTCGATCGGTTCCAACTGAGCATCTTCCCACATTGATTTCTCACTCATTGCGTGATTTAAGATATCTGTGGGTTCAGATTGTATTCCTTTAAAAACTTTTTTATTCCTATCTTTCCATATAAACCACAATATCCAAGCAAAACAGTTATTTCTGTCTCCCCCATCTGGAGTAAGTGGTAACCTCCAATAAAGATAATCTAGATTTAAAAATTCCGAGCTTAGAGGAAAAATACCCGAACCCATAGGTATTGGAGATAATTCCCATATTTTTTTTTAATGAAGACAGTCAAATAAAGCATGATTTATTGTTTCGTCTGCCATCCCACACCTTTTACAGATAATATCACAATGAATCCCTCGATGTGCTAATTTTGAGGTAACTGCCAAAGATCCCGAGGCAATTTGCCATAAGAAGTGTTTTATTTTTGGTGGACCTTTGATTTTCCAAGCTTGTGCTTATAATTTTCTATAATTTGGGCCCCATTCGATTGTTTCTGTCAACCCTCGAGCAAGTCGATATCCTGACTTTACAGTATATTTTCCGGATTTTGTATAATGCCAAATAAGCCTATCTGGTTTATAAACTTGACTAATAGTTAGTCCACTAATAATTTGAATATCTATTGGAAGGTGCCATTCCTTAGAAACTGGATTAATTAAATGATTAACCATTAGGCTTGGAAGTAACAAATTCCCTCTTCCATTTGCAGGTCGTGGGTTAACATCGGGGATCCAAGGATCACGCCATACCGATATGTTAAAAACCGAGCCCAGGGACCATCTTGCACCCATTTCAACAAGTCTTTTAGTCGAAAAATACTCTTCCATCCAAACGATGGAGAGTTTGGCTTTTTAGCATTTAAAGGATGAACATTCCTAAAATATCTTCCTCTTAATACTCGAGCTACTAAAGAATTTGGGTATTGGATTAATCTCCAATACTGTTTAGCCAGCATGGCATCATTATAAGTATCTAGAGAATGAAAACTCAAACCTCCTTCTTCTTTATCCATACACATTTTCTCCCATGCTGTCCAATGGATACCACGGTCTTTCCTATTGGAACTCCACCAATAATTAGAAATAGCACTTGTTAATTTAGAAGTTAACTCTTGGGGAAGTTTAAAACAGGACATAACATAGGTTGGGAGAGTCAAGGCAACAGACTTGATCATTGTCTCTTTCCCACCTTTTGATAGATATTTAGCTGACCAACCATTAATCCATTTATTAAGTCGTTCCCGAACGTAATTAAAGATTTTACTTTTTGAGCCCCCTAGGCTCTCTGGTATACCCAAATAAGTACCCATTCCACCCTGCCGTAAACCTCTTTTGGGAATTATATTCCCTCTAGGTTCCCCGTTCAATAAAACCTGATACGAAACGGAACTAACACTCCACATGATCCATGAAACCCAACTAGAGTTGAATCCCAACCGTGACATAACCGCCTCCAAAATTCCCATTCTATCCTATCATATGCTTTGCTCATATCTGTTTTAATGTCTAAAAAATCTGTCTTACACATTCTATTCGTCCTTAATCCATGAAACATTTTCTGAGCTAACAAAATGTTATCTGTTATAAGTCTACCTGAAACGAATGCCGACTGTGTTTCAGAGACTAGCCGGGGTAAAATTTTTTTAAGCCTTAAACAAAGAATTTTTGAAATAATCTTATAGTTTACATTACAAAGACTTATTGGCCTAAACTCGGCCATCCTTTGTGGCATTTCGGTCTTTGGAATTAAACAAATATTTGTTTCATTTATTCTCTTATCAAAACATCCTGTTCTGAAAAAATCTCTGACCAATCCTACTAAGTCTTCCTTTAAAGAGTGCCAAAACCTTTGATAAAACAAAGCCGTCATGCCATCTGGACCTGGTGTCTTTTCAGGATTCATGGAAAATAATGCTTTTCTAACTTCTGCTTCTGTAACCTCTTTGGTTAGCTCCCTATTCATATCTCCCGTAATAATCGGAGATACTTCATGCACCATCTCAGCGATTCAATTTATATTGGAAACCTTAAATAGCTCCTTAAAGTAGGTAGTTCCCATCTCTTCCATTCCTGCTTCCGATTCCTCCCATACATCATTAGGACCATATAATCCTGAAATTTTATTTCTTACCCTTCTTTTTTTTGTAGAAGCATGAAAGAATTTGGTATTTTTATCTCCCACTTTTAACCAAAAAATTCTGTTTTTTTGTTTCCAATAAATCTCCTCCTCATGATAGGCTTCCTTTAATTTATTCTCGATTCTTTTTATCTCCTCTTGCGGAATCGAATCATCATTCTTCGCTTCTTCCAAAGCCAACTTAAGGGAAGAAATATTAGCCTGGCCCGTCGGGATATTATTTTTCCTCCACCATGAACAGGCATTATATTTTTGGTTAAAAGAAATATATTACTTAAATGTGAATTTTTGACCCGTGAAAATTTTTTTTCATAGATTTAACAATTTATATTCGTTTTTAAAAATTCAGATCTTGGCATATGCAGAAAAAAAATTACTTTTTTTTTGTTATATGGATGATATGATGATTTATTTGTTTCATAAAAATAGAATCATATAAAGATGAGAAGTGAAGTATAATGATTAATAACAAATTAATATGGTAAGTTAGATATCAAATCTTATATGTTCATTTTGATTGGTCATTCTTTTTTTTATGTTAATAATATATTTTCGTTTTTAATAATTAAATTAATTAAATTTCATAAATAAGTATTTGACTTGTTTATCCTTAATGAACTAAATTAATTTACTCTTTATATTTTTATCTCTAATGGTATTCTAATGTAATAACTTACAAAAGAGAAAATTATTAAAGCGTAATTATAAATTGTACTCCCCAAATAATAGTATAGAATTTTTACTTGATTAATTAATTACACATTAAAAAAAATGGAGATGGGTCGAAGATTCTAAGTTTTACTTTTGTGTATTGACTTTTTCTATTGCTGCAGTGAGATGATAATGATAAGTATGTTTTTAATGATTAAAGACGGCATACAATATTTTTTTTTTGTTGGATTTCAATTTTGAGCAAAAAAAATTAACAAATTCAAACAATATAAAAGTCAACAGAAAAATATATTTAATTTTTATTTATTTCTAAACTAAAACATCATTTATTATTTATCTAAATATTATTCAACTAACAATAATATAATATAAACCGTCAAAACTAATTAAAATATTAATTTTACACTGAAAATTAAAGATATTATCTAATTTAAAATATATTTTTCTTTCAAAACATCAGAAATTAAAAAACAGAGAGAATTTTCTCTATACGATTTTTGGTTTGTTTTGTTGCAATTTAGTATGAATACTAAGAACAAGCAAGCGTGTTGAAATTTAATTTTTTGGAACAACTGTCACACCAACGATCCCAACGATGACACCAAAGCACTCCAACACGTCAACAACACCAACGCACAAATAAGTTTGATTACACAAGCAACAAACCGCAAAACTAAGTTGCAACATAATCTCCGAAAGCTCTCTCGGATTTTTTTATGCCTTAGCTCTCACGATCCTCCAAAACATGCACAGCTCCTCCATATATAGCCAACATGATCTCCTAATCAACATAGGAGAAGGTTTCCAAATTCCATAAAAAAAAAGTGAAATTTTCTTTTACACTTTTTATTTTTCATATCAAACTCCACTTTTATCAAGTCTTTTAAAACTTTTCTTTGGTCCCTTTTTATTAATAAGAATAAATTATAAACCTAGGTTCGTACTCTGCAGTAATAAATTAGGAGCGGTAGAAAAACCTTTTCCGAAAAATCAAAAATAATCGTAATTATGGCTCGTTTTAGTTTTGTTTTTCTTTTCAAAACAAAAAATAAATAAATAACATATTTGTGAAAAACACAATGATCCTATACTTCTACCTAAAAGCTATGATCGATCGATGATTTGTTTCTTGACATTGATCAATATTTTAGAACATCAAAACGGCCGACTTTGCTATAGTCATATTATCTTGGGCTTAACAATAGTTGCCGACATTTTAGAATAATTCTCCGGTGTCACTAATAAAACGGACCAATCTCGGTTAAACAGCTCTAAAATTTGTAAACGATGTAATTGTCAGCCTTTTGCGGCTTGAGGCACGTTTCTTACGTTTGAAAACAGTAGTATATCACACTAATATACTCAAACAAAACATCGTATGCCACTTGGAAAAAGTTTATATCAAAATAGATATAATATGTTTTTGAAAGAATCATACTTTTCAATTAGTGGTAACTTCCACTGTATGGTTGAATTTGGATAGTAGTACAATATTATTAACACAAAAATATTTACACGTTGAAAGTAACTCTTTTTTTTATGTGCCCAGCCCTACCTAGCTACGTGTATAAAATATTTACATATTGATCGAGGTAACACTTCTTTTTTATATACCTACGTGTATAAAATCAGTCTTATTCTAGATGTGAAAAATATAAAGAAAAATTTTAACTTTTAAAAATAATTGAAAATTTGCTGTAAAAAAAAATATATTTTACTTTTCTATAAAATATTTTGAAGTAAATATGACCACTCTAAAAACATTAATAATCAAAGATTTATTCTTTAAAGTTCTAGTTGCTTAAAATTTTAGTTAATGTAAATTTGTAAGAAATGTTAATATTAAATATCTGTTTTGCTTCTATATAATCAACCTCCCTCAAGTAGAAGATCTTTAACTCATAGGGAAAAAAAAAACTACTTTTGGTCATTTCACAACCAAGGAATCATCAATGGTAGAACAATCTAAAATATCGAAAGCACAAAAGGTATCTCTTGTGATTTGATGCTCAAACTCTTTATATGGACAACAACAGCAACGATGAGGCTAAGCACACCGTTTATATCAGTTTCAACAAAAATGATTCATCAGTCTCCTCTTTCATCAGCTACCTCATCGCTGCTTTCAACCGACAAGGAATCATCTCTGCGTTCGTTGACGGTAAAAGCAGCCATGATGAAGCTGTCGAGAGGGAGATGGGACCTGAAGAATTCTCCAAATTAAGGGTGGTGGTGGTGGTTTTTTCCAAAAACTATGCACTTCATGTGTCATTCTTGGAAAAACAGATTCTCGAGTACTCATACCGTAACAACAACGACTTTGTGGTTGTTCCGGTGTTCTATGGAGTCAGTATTTCGTCCGTGAATCAACATATGGAGAGGTTTGGTGAAGAGTTTGACGCAATCCAAAGATCGAGGATTAAGTGGCGACCAGGCCATGAATATGATTGTAAACGAAGGTATAGGCTTCGTTAAAAAAAAAAAAAAACGGAGGTACCTTACCTATAGGGATTACAAATAGGCCGAGGTTTTCTTCTACCAACTAATATCTCTTTTTCTAATCATAGACCTAGAATTACTTAATTAGTATATAGTTCTAAGAGAGATATTTTCCCCTTGAACACACAGAAACAAACCAAATATTATTTGTTCAAAATTTCAAAGTTCACTTTTTTTTAATATAGAAAAAAATTAATATTTTAGGGAAATTCTTCTATTTTAAAATCGTTTATAAATATTTTTCTGCCTAGTTCTCAATGTATTATTTTGTTAAACAAATCGATTACTTTTAAGTACGCTTTGAATTAAAATATTTAGATCAACTTTTGAGGATTTTTAATAATTAATTTTTTAAACACCAATACACCATGCATGGCCGTGGATTGGACGGTAAACTACATGGGAGGGTATTGCACACCTCGTCAGAATAGTTTAGTTTATATTCTTTACTTCTTCTTTTTTTATCGCAAGTATAATCTTTTTTTTTTTTGTCAAACTCGCAAGTATGCTATAGTCTATATAGTTTATTGAATCATATGATTTGTTTTAGGGACTATATTGTGAGAAAGGCTAAATAGATCGTCAACTTTCCCTTGCTTGGCATGCTCTCATCAGTCTTTTGGTTTTATTTCTTTGGTACAAATTTTTAAAATTGTCTTACTAAAACATATTCGGCCGCAGTATACCCAGTATATATAACCCTCTTATCAAAAAAAAGAAAAGAAAGGGGGTTATATATATAACCCAACTGGCTATTAAAGAAGTTATAAATCCTAAAACATATCTTGAAAGTTGAAATACAATCCGAATTCCATTGCAATGATATTTTTCTTATTTTAATGGCTATAAAAGAAGATCTTCAAGGGGAGAGCCTTGCTTAACAGCTTGATAAGTTCTGGGTTAAAAATTCTAAAACATTTCTTTAAAATTTAAATACATATTCCATTGCAATGATATAGAGCTTATTTCAATAAAAAAAATTTAGATATCTGTCTGGTACCAAAAAAAAAAAAAAAATCTAGATATCTGTTCAAAATCATCATTATGAAAAGATATAACTTTGTTTAAGTTTTATATTAGAAGAGCCTTACATAAACGTTTTAAAAATGTGTTTGCAGTGAATCTGAATTTCTAGAAGAAATCGCCAATGATGTGTTTGAGCAACTCTATCCAACGGAAGAGATTGGGATCCAGTCACTACTAAAGGAGATAGTAGAAAACTATCTATGCAATCAACCATGGGGCATTCGCACTATAGGCATTTTTGGTGAGCCTGGCATCGGAAAGACAACTCTGGCTACAGCCTTCTTTCGCCGAATTTCTCATGGCTATGATGATTCTTGTTTCATCAAAGATTTTCACAAAGAATATACTGAGAAGAGACTTGAGTATTTGCCTCCTAAATACTTGGGTAAAACTTCAATGGAAAAGTTTGACCTAAAAAGTTTTGATTCACAGCCAAGCCACCGCAAGAAGTGGGTTCTTGTTGCTCTAGACGATGTGCAAAATGCTCAAGACGCGAAGTCATTTCTTGGTGGATGTGATAAGTTTGGTCCAGGGAGCTTGATCATCATAACTTCCAGAAAGAGAAAAATTCTTGAGCAGTGCCATATGAATAAGATTTATGAGCTAAAAGGTCTAAATGATGAAGATGCTCTGAAGCTGTTTACGAGATGTGCCTTTGGGAATGGAGTGATAGAGCAGAATCTTCTGGATCTTTCAAAGAGAGTGGTTGAATGTTCTGATGGGAACCCACGTACTCTTCGCTCATTTGCCGAGAAGCTCAAGGGCAAGGCAGTGGAAAAAATCAGTTGGACGTTTCCTGATGATTGTGATGTACTCGTTGCCGACGATGGATCTTGTGACACTGAGAAGAACACATATTTGCGCATTGTCCCCTGTGAAGAAGACGATGAAGTACACGAAAATAAGGAGCTCCAGTCAGATCACAATGCGGTTTTGGTATGTAATAGTACTCTTATACCTAAATTAATCCATTTTGTAACATTTTCAAATCTATATGAACTTTGCTGAAAAAAGAAAAAAGTTTTCAAAATAATCTAAAAACGGACTTATGTAATAGAGTCAAATATTAACTAAAATATTGAACTTGTATTTAAAAGTCAGTAATCAAATAACGTACTAATTGACTTGTCGTAATCAGTTGATCATCTCTTATCTTTCTCTTCCATGTTTTTTTCAGGCCACTAGAGACAGCAATACAATATTTCTGACCCCATCCGACTTGTCCGCTGAATGCGAATTTCGATCTTATTCTCAGAAGAACCCTGGATTCGGCATTTACAACCGCATCTCCAAGTCTCTGCCTAGTAATCTAAAGGTTTACAGATTGGATTATAACTCTCTGATGAGATCTTTGTATGGACACTTACACCAAAAGCATCATGTTCTACTACAAGGGTTTGCTGGTGGACTTCAGAAACGTTGGAAAAGCTTCTCGAACTCGCATGATCACGATCAGCTAGAGCATCATCTCCAACTTCTCCTTAATCTCTCTGGTGGTTGCGTTGTGACCAAAATTTGTCTAGAAGTTGTACGGAAGACTAGGGAATCGAATGGTAAGAACATTAATGGCATCAAACTAATAAGATATGGAAATCCTGAGTTGTTGAAGATTAAACTTGATCGAGATCAACCTAATGGCTTGGGTCAATATATATCCAATTAAAATTAATATTGGACAAAACTCATTATATAGCATGTACCTAGTTATAATAATTTATGGAAATAATTATAAAACTCATCTTGATTGTTATATATCAATAAGTTGTATAAATATATAAAATCATTTTGTTTAATATCTTCTATATATTATATTAATTGACAAGTGAAAACTGAAGAAAACATTTAGTTTGTAAACAGCTACAAGTCCATAATTCGTATCTCTTTAACAGGTCCAAACAGTAATTGAGTCCCAATTGGAGTTTGAACTGCCAATATGTTGTTCCAGACCAAATGATACAAGATCAATTTCTCTACGTAATTCTCCTGTGAAAACATCAAAGAACACTTGATAACTTCAGTGCACCAAAAGGACGATGAACCTAAACTGAATATATTTTGATAGCCAAATCCTTATATTTTGATCATGTTCTGCTTCTGTTCCGTCATTGCATGGTTGTCCTCTAACTTAAGATCGAATATCATTTGGTACGATTGGACCCTGCTTTGATTCTCTGTTTGTCTCTCTCTCTCTCAGATATCTGGTTCATAATTGAAAGAAGACAAATGATGCATACGATATACAAGTTCCCTTGGTCAAACTTGGCCAATTTCACTAGCTGTCACAGCAGTTGCACGGGACGTACAGAGATTGGTCTATTTCCGCCGTACAATGATAAGTGTCTCTTTGTATACTAATATCAATTCTCTCTCACTATGTTTGTTGTGAATGCCGTTAACAGCCGAATGGGCCTAGCTACTAATTGAGCTTCTAACTTCCTTTTCAGGTTCATCCCATAACTCCAGCATCTATAAAACCAAGAAGATGCTTTGAAACTATTCAGAAGGTGTGACTTTGGTAAAGATGTGGTCAGCATAAGCATTTCGACTTTTCAATGGGAGAGACTGAATGTGCTAATGGGAAACCATTAACTATTTGTGCATATGCCACCAGGATAGAAATGGTAAAATAATTACTGAACATTCACAGTGGATCGAGTCACAACGAATAAGACGATGAACCTAAACTAAATATCGAGCTTCCATTGTCTCACAATGTTGTTTTGGTATGTTTGATGAGAGATTTCATCAAATTCTACATGCCACATTATCAAGCTAGTTAAACCACAGGAAAGATGGCCAGATTATTAAATTTAATGAAAAATTTGTCACAACAGATTACAAACCGATGGTTGAGATTCTTATAAAAACAGAGTCAATCACACTAAACCGAGTTTGAATTTGACTCAATTCGTATTGAGAATCTTGAATCAGGTTACAAAAACATTTTGAGCACTTTCTTCCCCTCAAAAATGATTTGATCAAATTAAACATCAGAAGCAAAAGATATTAGCAGAGAAGATAATGGGTGTGAAGAGGAAGAAGACCCATGCTTATGGCTTTCTTGCCTCTCCTGTAAGATTGTTTTTCTGACACTTCATTTGGATGTACTTCCTCATAAGTCATACCCACGTCAATCTGGTTTGCAATCTTCAAACTTAGAGTAATTTATATTCCATACCAGAGTATCTTGAAACAGAGCTTCAAAGAAAATGTGATGTTTTGTTTGAGATGCATTGCGGTTACTCTCATGACCGTGAGATTATAACCCTTTTTTTTTAATAGATATGTCTCTCCAGAAACTACTGAGAAAACCATTCCCCTTATTAGAATCCGCTGTTGTTGGAGTTCCACTGGGGCAGTCATCACCTTCTCCAGTTTTAAAAGAGCTTCTCCGGTCTTGTCTATTATCCTCCATCCTTGGAGTTTCCTTCCAAGATGTGTTATTAGCTTCATTAGGCTCATACACCAAAGAGAAGCCACACTTTATCACCTTGCATTTTTCGACCTCGCTTGTACCATTTGTCACTTGAAATCCAAGGGAAATTTCTGTAGCTGATGGAAACTGTTGACGGTTCTTGATAGTAAGCAAAGAGGTGTAGCTAATGAAAGTATGGTCTGACTCAACCGTATGTGTCTCCTCGCCTGGTTCAGACCAACCACCAACCATGAAACTTTCGGGGCTCAATGATACATTAGTAAACTCCCAAGTGCACTTCACTTGGAGACTGTTGTTTTGGTCTCTGTACTCCTTAAACGAGACTACAACACATAAAGCTATCCCTATTATTTTACCAGCTGCATTCCAATCTTGAGGAAGTTCCAGCGTTAAGACTGATCCCAATGATTGGTGGTTAAACCATGCAGGTATTTCACATCCCGGAAAGCAAGTACCAATCAAGGATTTAAAAACAAAATCCTGAAAATTTTAAGTAATGCCAAAGGAAAATCATAAAATGTGGATATTTGTAGATAGATAATAGAGAACTTGAGAAACAGAAGATTAATACCTGATTATATCGATCAGCTGACATCAACTTGCTTTTTTTCTGAACATAAGAAATGATAGCATTCTTTGAGACTTGTTCTAGTTCGTGACAGTTAGTGAAAATAAAGGTGGAATGAATCTGCTCTGTTGGTGTAGGAAGGGTTTGCGGACTGGCGACTGTTCTTAGGGAAGTACAGCCATGTGCATTTAAGCACTGAAGATTTGGTGGAAGTATGGGAAGAGATGTGAGATTCTTACACCACTTTAACTCGAGCCACTTCAGGTGAAACATTTGACCCATGTCAAATCGAAGAGTGCGGATATTATCATTTCTGCTTAAGCATAGACGTCGTAGCAAAGAAAAGTCAAAAATATTGCCTGGCATCTCTGCTATTGATGTTCCATCAAGCAGTAAAACCCGCAAGCTTTCCACTTTCTTCTTAACATCAGGAAACATTTTGAGCTCTGAACAGCGAGAGAGTTTGAGTTCTTGAAGAGATTTAAGCTCCCAAAGACAATCAGGAAGAGTTGCAAGATTTTTGCAATCTTTCAAATTCAATAAGATAAGTCTATGGAGATTACCAATGGCTGGAGGAAGTCCATTTATCGATGTGCCGTTTAAGTATAGAGATTCTAGATGTTCTGAAATCACGTCAAATGTCTGTAATTTTGAGCAGCCACTGAGAATCAGAGTCTTGAGGGAATCCATAGTGATCTTTGGTAGAGACAAGAGGCTTGTGCATCCTCTTAAGTTCAGGAAAACAAGATTTGTCATCTCTTTCATCTCATCAGGTAACTCCTTTAAACTTGTGCAGCCTTCAAGGTTTAATCTCAAAAGATTTGGTGCTTTTAGTAAACCCATCAAAGAATTCAAGTTACTCGAGTGGCTGAGATCAACCCACTTCAGATTAGGTGCAACCTGTGAAAACCAAACATAATCAAACACCATAAGTCCCATACACTATGCAAGCTCAATTAGTTTAAACTGGAAAAAAAAAAAAACAAACCTTATAACTACTCCATACAGTGATAATATTGCTGTAAGGTAACTTAAGATCGATGAGATTATTGGGGTCAAAGTCTGATGGAAGTTCCGTCCCTGGGAATTTGACCCAGTGAAGATATCGGACAGCATTATCTTTTGGAAACTCAAGTCCATCAGGTAAGTTTAACTTGCACTCAGTTTCAGAGTGAGGAGGACAAAGAGAATTGTACACTTTCAGGTACCGTAGACTACTCATACCGACAAAAACTTCTCTCTTTAATGGCGTTTCGTCCATTTTAGACATGTCTAAAACAATTCCTCTAACCTTGTCTCTTCCCTGTTGATCAAGTGACAACTACAACAAGTTAATATATATAAAACTCTACCAGTATATAAAATTTTTAATTTTCTTATCTCACCTCTTTATTTCTCAACTCTGCACAATTCGACAGCAACAGTCTTGATTTATCTGCAGTGGCTTCAACAAGCTCCTTGGCCATTGTAAACAAGAGATCATGCATCTCAACTCGACCATCACACACGCCAATCAAGAATTTGTCTGCGAGATCTCTAAATTCATGTCCAGATTCCGCGGATTCAGGGTCACAAGAATCAAGTAAACTTCTAACGTAGCTCTCATCTTGTGACCTAAAGAAGTAAGCTATATCAAGAAACGCATCCTTCTGCAGCTCGTTTAGTTCATCATAAGAGCTTCTTAACTTCTCTCTGATCGTTGGATTGGAACACTGTGCCAGTGTTCCAAGTCTTGTTTCCCAGTGAACCACATCTTTCCCGCGAAGCTCCTTACCAAATTGCTCGAGAGCTAATGGGTTGCCTCCTGCATAATCCACAAACTTTCTAGACAGCTCCATGAAATTTCCATCAAGAGTACAACAGGCTTGAGCCCTAAAGAGCTCTAAGCCGTCTCTCTCATTCAACCCAGGGACCTCATAGAGATCAGAGACTAATCCCTCGGTCAATGACTTGTCTCGTGTCGTGATGACGATCTTGCTCCCCTTCTTAATCCAGCCGTATCTACCGAGAAGGGGTTCGATGTGTTTCTTCTCACTCACGTTATCTAAAACAATCGTGACTTTCTTGTTGATTAAGCTATCCTTCCAAACCACAAGTGCATTTGTATCAGTGCAATTTTTAATATCCAGTAAACTTTCCACAAGCCTCTTCTCTAGCCACTCTGATCCTTGCTCCTCTGACTTCTCACGCTCGAACTCGATAAACACACAATGGTTGATCTTCTTCTTAAGCTTGACGAAGAGTTTCCTGGCGAGATAGGTTTTTCCGATTCCAGGCATCCCGACGACTCCAACAATACGAGTTTCGTTGTCATTGCACTCCACATTCAACTTTACTTCCAGTTGCTTAAGGCGTTGATCCTCTGGTTCAGTAATGTTTGATGCTCTGCTAAGAAATTTTTGGGGCTTAGGGTTTCCTCCTCCTCCTCCCCCTTTCTGTGGTTTAGGGTTTTGTCCTCTTTGCGGTGTAATTTGGCTTAGGGCATTTTTAACATGTGCGACGATCGTAGACAAGAAATCGTCTTCCTTGCTGCAAAACAAAAAGAGTAATGATGGAGAGGGATGACTATCCGAGACGTGACTTATTTAGTTATATTCCTTGAGAAAACTCTTCCCATCCATTTTCAGGATTAGAGTTTAAGATTAATGGTTTGGAGGTTTAGTTTTATGTACATCTATATTAATCTCTGTTCAAGAAAGCGCTAAGCGCTAAGCGGGCGGTGATCCAGTGCATAGCGCCTAGAACGTCTAATCGGGCCTAGACAATTTTTAGGCGGTTTAGACGTTTATAACATAAAACATTATAAACATGATATTATATATAAAAGTTATATATAACTAAAAATTATGAAATTATAAACAAAAACTAGATAAAACATTTATTTATATTTATATTAAACAATATATAAATATTTATAACTATATATATATATATATAAATAAAACTGTAATTAAAATTTAAAAAATACATTAAACAAGATCTATATAATTTTAGGCGGTCAATTAAATGGTGTCAACCAAAAAAACTGTAATTTTATACACCAATATTAAATGGTGTCAACCAAAAAAAAAAAATCTATATTAATAAATGGTATACGTACGTACATGTAAACTCTAATAAAACTTTTAATTGGTAACCATAATCTTTTTTTCTTGAAAAAAAATTGGTAACCATGATTTATAAAAAGAATAAGGAGGAGTGTGACTTATTTAGTTATATTCCTTCAGAAAATCTTCCCATTCATTTTTTCCGGATTTAAGATTAATGGTTTTAAACTTTAGTTTTACACACCTATATTTATAAATGGTATATATATATATATGCATGTAAGCTCTAAAACTTTAATTGTAACCATAATTTAGAAAACAAATGAGGAGGAATATGATATTCATCTATATTCTATATTTTTTACCACACTTAAGAGTAATTTGTTTTCCACATCATTCATCTATGTTCCTTATCAAATGAGGAACATTAGAACAAAATTAAATGATGAAGAACAAAATAGAAAAAAAATTTATAAATTTTTTAAAATAAATATAAGATAAAGTTTATTCATAATATGGGTATGTTAATCTATTATAATCTCATCTCTTTATTGAAAAAAAAACTTTTGGTAAGAATTTCATATCTCAAAATTTTATTTGAAAATTATATTGATAGTAAAATAAATATAAGTGATGTTTATAGTAAAAAAAATAAAAATAAAATTCAAATTACTGTTACAATTTTATTTTAGGTTAATATTTATAGTTAATCTTAGTCTATTTACTTTGAAAAAATATGTCAATTCAAAAATGATTTTTCAAAAAACAAAACCAAAAAGAGTGTATTTTTTTATCCTTTTATTAATCATCATTAACCTTGAACGTAATAAATTTTTTATTTCGTTTTCTTTGATTAATTTGAATTATGGAAATGATTGGTATTGGTAAGATGTGTTGTAATAATTTAAAATTGACTATAATCTACATTTTCTTATCTTTCAAGTTTCAATGAACTTTTACTAATCTTTTTTCGATATGAACCTTTTCTAATATTTTTCGTGTATAATAATTGCAAATAATCTTCTAGCTATTGACTATTTCTTTTTTTTCGTAAAAAAAATTCTAGCTATTTCTTCTAACGGCGAATATTTCCATCTAACGAACGATAAGAGTATAATGTCTCCTAAGAATAACTTTACAACATAACTAGCGTGCTCGTCTTCCTTCATTTCGATTCTACTTATAATACTAAGATTTTCTACTAAAGAAATTTCAAAAGTAAAACTAAATATTGTTTAATTCCTAACACTAATCCATACCCAGTTTCTGGCAATACCAAGGCGTTTCTGCTGAGAACATCCTGCAAAGCCTCGTTCCACTTAACAATCCGGTTGTCTCGATCACGACCGCGACCAGGCAACCTCCAGAGATCCCACAAATTACGACCGAAATCTCCATCAAGCTCTGCCACTGTAGATATCTTCAGCTTGTAGAAGATTGGAATGACCAATAACTTGTTATTGCATCCTTCACCTTTCGGACTACATTCCATCATCTTAACTAGCTCCTGCAAACACCAATGTGACTCGGTGTACCTACTCGATAAAACCGCCAGCGCGATCTTTGAATCCTCAATCCTTTTGAAAAGGTTTTTGAGTTCTCTGCCAGGAGCTTCATCAGAATCTATAAAAGCATTGATTCCATCCCGTCGCAATCTTGTATGGAGATGGGAGATGAAGGTCTTGCGCAGCTCAACTCCTCGGAAATTGATAAACACTTCTGGTCCTACTTTGACGTCCGAAGCTGTCACCATCGTGAATTTTCTTTTTGGAGTTTGCTGTTTACTTAGATTGAAATTGAATTATACGACTGATTTGCAAAAGATCATATTATTAGACGTCATATATATATATATATCATATATATATCTAGTCAATTCGATCGACCACGTTCTTCTTGTACAACTATAGTAAATAATTTATTCTTGGAGACAAGTTCTTACAATGTTAATAATTTATTTCTGATGACAAATTCTAACACAAGAACTTTATTAGACTATATACACTTGTCTATCTGACTTGGTATTATCTTTCTAAAATTTCAGCTTGAGATTCTTTAAACAAATTTCAAGAGTTGTAGAATTCGATGTTTAGTGGCAACGTGACAAGTCGGAAGGATTACAGGAACAAGTCGGCCGTCTACAAGTGTATATAACTAAGTTATTATAAAATAATGAACACTAGCTAGTAACTAAATATATAAATAAACTGAGACTATTTCTATACATCATCTTTAACTACATGTAATTCTTTCTATACATCAACTACATCGGTTTAGAAGACTCGGTTTAGAAAATGACAAACTAGTTGTAAAATATAATTTTCTGCAAAATAAAACTCGTGATATATATTTTGCGAGTTTACCTTACATTTACAAAAATATAGGTTAAACCCACAAATTCAAGTTTAATCCGCAATATCATGACTTTTGTATGCATTTTTTCAATAGTTTTTACTGTTAAGTTCATTAAATTTCTAAATTTTAAAGAGTATATGTGTAATCTTCGTCGTGAAGACTTTGATTTAATATATAACTTATCATAAATTAACAAACTTGACGGTGATGGTGGGAGCTTATAGTGCGAGTTAAATCCGGTTTTGTTGGTTTAACTTGCATTTTTTGCAAGTTAGATAAAAGATTTTAAATTAAAAATTATGTTGATTTGGTCTAAAATTATTGTCTAATTGTTTGGAAACAAATGTACAACAGTATTCTTCTACATTATCTTGGATTTAAGGGGCATTAAACCTAACTAAAATTAAAAATTGAGTACTCAATAACTCAAATGTGCTCTTGTTTAGGTAAATAACTTTGTTTTAAGAAACATTATTAACTAAATACCCTAAATTTGTGGAAGCTCTTTAGCCTAGTCGTTCAGGGTTTAAAGGCTTCTACACTATGTTTGGGGTTCGATTTCTAGAGAGTGCACATTCTTGAAAATTAATAATGCAAGACAAATCAAAAGTTTCAGAATGTTGCAGGTAGATCCGTCCGTTGTGGTCTCGAGTATTAAGTGTAAAACTGTCTATCATGGGTATGATGCAGATAAAAGTCATATCTAATTTATAGCTCGTTATTGTATCAAATATGTGCAAATATTAATAATATTTTAGTTGAATCGTGCAAATAGAATGATTTTTAATTATGATTTTCCCATTTACTTATATATCTAAGTAATCCATATTTATAGCTTTTTTTTTTACAACTCATGGCTATTTAACTAACTTTTCTTTAAATATGGGATAACGAATGTATCATAATTGGGCCTAATCATAATTTCAAGGAAAGAGGATGGAATGTGCCTCATTGAAAATATAGTTCGAGAAACACAAATTCATAATGTCATTCATTTGTTATATAGATCCAACAAAAAATAATTAAAAAAAAATCCAACAAATATTGGTTTTCGGGGAGGGACTATCTAATCTAACAAGATTTTATTAATTGAATTGACTAATTCCATCGGATAAGAACACATTTTGGGACGGTTGACACCTAGAAAGTTGATATTTGGTGTAGTATATTGCAAATACAAAAATATATTTCATATACAAATTTGTTGCCGCGTCTTTGAATTTAAATTTGCAAACGGCTAGGATATACGAATCTTTTGATTTGAAGAAATATTTAAACGCGTGGGATATTGTTTTTTTTGTAGAGTCGTCTCTTTAGACTTATTCTTTAGACTTACCAAATCAACGGCTCTTTTCCATGTGGAGAATCACTCAAGATCATCATTTAAAAATCTGTAGACCTCATTAGTTAAACAGCATAACTTATGATGTTCTTGGTTTAGTTTGGTACAAAATTTAGTTTTATGTAGGCCAATTTTGATATAAACCATATTGACATTGTGAACCAAGGTTTGGTACATAATTTAGCACAGACGTTGATCACCAGAGCCGATCCACATATTGTAATATCCTTCATCGAGGGGTGTGTAAAAAAATAATACCCGCAAATAAACGAATGCACATCAAATCCAAATACAATATATCAAGCTAGAATTAGTAAGAGTTTGTTTTTGATGTTGGCACGATGATGTTGCAAGAAATTAAATAGCAAACTATGATTTCGATAATACTTATGGGAGATATATAGTACGTAAGAGTCGGGCATATATAGTAAGAGTTGAAATTGTTTGTTCTCTTTGTTCTTGAATTCAAAACTCGATATATGCTTAATCTACTTTTGTAAACCTGAACGTTTAGTCGCGATTTACTCTCACACCGCCGTAAACCAAACCCTAACCTCCAATCGCCACTGAAAGTAGTCTAACCCCGAAGAATCATAGACAGAACAAAAAAAAATAGGAAACAAAGAAAATAAAAGAAAACGAGACCCCTCTCGCAGTTCCAGTTCCATTTAGACTTGCCAGAAACCGGAGAGCAAAAAAGGAAAAATAAAAAACAAAAAAAAAATCTCGTCTGGTCGGGCAGATACCGCTCAAAGGTTCGTTCAGAATTATATACGAATTTCTTAATTATATGATGGGTCAACAATGATGTAATTTTTGCTTTGTTATACCTTTATTTGTTCGATATAATGCGTCTGTAGGGACTAGGGAGTGGAATCAAGGATATCGTTTGGAAGGCAATTAATATCCTAACCGTTGGATTACATACGCTACTATTTTACTGTACATTTACTGTAGTTGAACTCAAAAGATGATTCATTACGCTACGAACAGAGCATATTTCTCTACTAAAGACACTTGGAACCACACAGGGACAACATCGCGCGAGTAATTAAAGTTGCTTGGTATAAGGGAGTATGGTTCATGCATGCGACACCAAAACACTCAATCGACTCTCAACTGCAGATTGAATGATGAAATTGAACACGGGCTCAACATCAACTTGTGTATTATGTAATACTCACAACGAGACAAGAGACCACCATCTGTTTTTCAGCTGCCACTACTCGTAGAAGCTCTGGGTTGCTCTCGCAAAACAACTGCTTCAACGTCACTTCTCCACAGATTGGCAACGTCATCTCAAAAACTCAACACTACAGAATCCATACGTTCTTAGCTCGCTACAGTTTCCACCTAACGGTACATTCGATTTGGCTGGAGCGTAATGGAAGGAAGCATGGTGAGCAGCCGCCTCCAGCAACCAAACTCGTCAAGTGGATGGAAAAGCAAGTTCGAAATAAACTCTCGGTCATTCGAAAGGAAGGTGATAGACGGTATGAACCAAACCTCCAAGCATGGTTCTCATCTAGAGGCACTTAACAAATTCATATATCTTCATTTTCAAAAACAATTCAGCAACTTCTGCATTTGATGTACCAAAACGATATTTTTTCTTGAATCTAATCAACATTATATTCAAAAAAATATATAATTTCGGTTCTTCAATTCTCCAATGAATTAACCAAATAGAACCGATCAAATCATTGAATTAACCAAACAGAACTGGTCAATAGGAACTGACCGCACGTCTCATGCGTTTACAATTTCTAATAAGAAATAATATACATATTTACTTTAAATGATTAATTCTGTCCGAAATTTGGAGGAAGTTGCCTTAATTATTATTATTTGTTTACTCAAGATAGCTTTCATATATATACATATACGACATGAATTTGGAGGAAGTTGCCTTAATTCTGACCGCACGCTTGCGAAAATAGCAGAACTAAAAGGCCATGAGTATGATGAGGAATTCAGGTATGTCAATACAACAACTTTACTGAAATTCCTTTTAACCCCTAATTTGACTTTTGCTTAAAAGGGAAACAATTGTTGTCCAACATAAAAACGTATAGATTTGGCTCATAACTCTTTCGATTATTGCTATAAAAATAATACTCTTCGATTAAAAAATATTTATAGAAATCTTATTGTTGTATAAATGTCACGATGGGACGTTCGAACAAAACATAAAATATAAGAGATGAGAGGCCACTAGCCCTTCGCCTATATTATTTCATAATGAATTTAGAACTCTGTATTTTATTAAAGATTTTGAGAAATTCGCTTAGGGTTTGATATGGATCGGTAAACACTATTTGCGGCAATTTGGGGTTGTACATGCTTGAAACCAATAATAACACCGGTTTTATGACACCAAAAACTTATATTTAAAAGCCAACAAAAAAACTATGCATTGCACAGCTTGTGTCAACAATAAACCACAAAGTGGCCTAGCAAAGTTATCGCTTTGATGGTTTATTGTAAAAGTTCAAAACTTTAGAGGTTTAAAGTGAAAATGGTGGCCACTTTGAAGGTTTTTATAAGATTTTCCCAAAAACCATGCTAAAGAAAATTTGAAGTACTGTATATGTAAATTCTGAAATACATAGACTAATAACCTTAACATAACTTCTTCTTTAATTTCAGCGAAGAATCCGAAGTTGTGGAGGAGATCTCGGAAGCAATATTTGAGATACTTAACCCTACGGAAGAGATTGGGATCCACAGCCGGCAATTGGATATAGAAAACTTGCTATGCAAGCAACCATGGGGCCTTCGCACTATAGGCATTTTCGGCAAGCCTGGCATTGGCAAGACTATACTGGCTAGAGCAGTCTTTCGACGAATGGGTGGAGGGTATGATGCTACTTACTTCGTCAAAGATTTCCACACAAAACATAGTGAGAAAAGACTTGAACCTTTGCCCAGTGATTTCTTTTGTCTGACTCCAATGGAAGAGTTTGACCTTAACAACTCTGGTTCCGAGCCATGCCATCGCCGAAAAAGGGTTCTTGTTGTTCTAGATGATGTACGAAATGCTCAAGACGCTATGTCTTTTCTTGGAGCGGTTGATCAGTTTGCACCAGGGAGCTTGATCATCATAACCTCAAGAGATAAATCAGTTCTTGAGCAGTGCCAGATGAATGAGATTTATGAGCTTAAAGGTCTAAGTGATGAAGATGCTCTGAAGCTATTGACAAGATGTGCCTTTGGGAATGGAGTGATAGAGCAGAATCTTCTAGATCTTTCAATGAGAGTGATTGAAAGTTCTGATGGCAACCCGTCTACTCTCATCTCATATGCCGAGGAGCTCAAGGGCAAGAACATGACTGAAATGGAGTCGGCTTTGCTCAAGATCTGCCATGATGCCCAGGACCGTCAAACACGATTTGAAGGCCCAATGCACATTATCGATGTTTGTATTAATACTTCGAAGAACACAACTTTTTGTTTGATCTCCTGTGGAAATGACTATGAACATCCCGTTTTCGTATGTCACATTCTCATATATATACATAGATTTCGCGAATTTCCTAATGATTGACAATTTTTTCTAATATTTTGGTTTGTTTTCAGGACAAAAGAGATACCAATCAGAAGGAGTCTATCATGCGTGCATCTCACATATACCTATCTGATGCTCAGAACCTCCCGGAATTCGACCATAAGAGTTGCGTCCATGAGTCTGTACCTAGTGATCTAAGGGATTCCTGTATGGATCATGACCATGCAGTGCAATCCTTGCCCCAACACTTTCATAGAAAGCCGCCGGTTATATACCAAGGATTTGCTTGTCAATTTCACAAACTTAAACTTTGGGGATTTGGAGGATATTATAAGGTAAGGGAATGTCACCATTTTAGAGATAGTGCATTGATTGCGTCCAAGAATATTAGAAACCTCACATCAAAAAGATAAGAGAATATCTAATTAACGTTTATAAGTGTACATAGGAATACCATCTAGAAAAATATCCTACAATGACATTTTCGATAACTAATTATCGCGATTGTCATTTACTAAGATTGCTACTATAAAGTAACATGTGTTCACGCATAAATTTTCATAAATATTGCATTAAGTAATTTAAATGATTCATCTTTCCATGTTTTCCTTTTTTTCAGAGTTTCTCGATGTTAAAGAGAATCAAGCTTGGGCATTTAGTGACACTAGTTGAAGTTGAAGAAATTTCGGAAGCATGTCACCTTGAGAAAATCGATCTTCAAGATTGCACAAGCTTGGAGAGCATACCAAGTACTGATAAGCTAGAACGTCTCCAAGTTCTTAATCTTTCTGGTTGCAATGGGATCAAACGTTTCCCAGATGTTGTACGGACCATAAGAGAATTGAATCTTGAAGGCACTGGTATAAGAGAAATAAGATCTGAAACAACACAGTACTCTAAATTGGTAAAACAACAAAGTACCACCACAACTTTGGAATTAACACAGAGCTTCTGAATTTCCAAGAGCATGTGTACTAAACTTGATTAAAACAAGTTTAGTTCGTGTTTTTTTTTCTTTCAGTCCACAAATCCTTTAGTGGATCAAAATCAAAATCAAAATACAAAATGAAATTTGATTTCTAGAACCCTATTTTTTAAGAGTTTCTAGACAACAATGTGTGGAAAAAAAAAAACCCAAAAAATAGAAGTTTAAGAACATGGAGATGTGAATGTGATATTGTAACTCAATGTTTATATGTATAATAATTACCTATTTTGATTTTGATCCATAGCCTTGGGATTGTCATGTATAATAATTACCTAATTGTACATTCTGCATATTTCTATAGACCAAAGAAGAGCCTTGTGTTTTCATTGAAATGATATCGTCACTAGGGGTGTCAAAATGGACCAAGTTTTATGGGTCGATCGACATCGACCCGACTCATCAATCCTAATCTTTTAAATATTTAATGAGTTAAATGAGTTGGGTTCTAACGGGTTAATGAATTAACTATTTACCCATCAATTTACTAATTATAAACACAATTTCATCATCACATATCATAGCATCATACTATCATTACCATCATCATCTTCGTCATTATCATCATACCATAATCATCATACTATGATGCTGCGCATCATTGAGTGTTTTGAGTCCTTGAACACGAGCTAGTGTCCGGTGTCGTTGTACGTGTTCAACAAGAGTTCTTTTTCATTAAGTTTTTAAATTATTTTTATCTTTTAATTAGAATAAGTTTGACAACTTATCTAGCTAGATTCAGGATTAGGACGTATCTTGTCTCTTTGGCTTTATATAGAGTCTCAAATCTTTGTATCAAAATCATTGATTTGAAGTAGTGATTGTTCGAGTAGTTATTCGATACACTTAACTGAAATATAGTATATTCGAAGTTGTTACATAAGAACCAATGGTACATTAAAAATTTTCGAAACTCGTACGTTCTTAGCTAAAGCGAAAGTTTGTTTTTTTGGTTTTCAAATTTGTAAAAGAAAAATGCAAATAAATAGACGATTAAACTTATGAATTAAAGGCATTGGGTATTAGGGTATTTCGACAATGACTAGCGTAATAATCAAAACAAAGAATTCAGTTATGAAAAACCGTTCTCAACTATGAACACAAATTTAGACTAACTCTCTCTCAAGAAATTAATACTAAATTTGACTACTCAATAATTAAATTCTCGTTTGTAGTTTCCTAATCAAATTCGCATTATAAGGTTGGTTCATTTGGTTCACAATACCTTCTAACGTCAACTCTTGTTGGCTAGAAACACACAGCTCAATTTACATTCGTTCAGACATTCTATTGAACACTTTTGATGCATAGAAAAATCTATGTTCTAAAACAGGGTGATCAATCCTATTCTAGCATTAAGAAAATGTAAATCGAAGGATCTATGGATGGACAATTCCTAATGACAATCTATTCACTAATTCATTGACTTTCTACTTAGAACACTAAAACCCAATTGGAAGACTACTCACTCATTGCAAAAGAAATAAGACAAAGAGATATAAAGGAAAATATGATTCAATTGAATAAAATAGAAATAACGTTTAAAAATCATCTCCAAATTGTCAAAGAGGATGAATCTCTAATTCAGAATAGTTTCTTACAGAAAAACTCCCAGAAATATTGCAGAAAATAAAACGTGAATGTGAAAATAAGTCTTAGGGGTTTTTTATACCCAATTACAGAAAATAGCAGATAAAATCCGGTAAAGGAAATCCGGCTTGGTCGTCTGGGGGTGAATCGATCGATCATGTGCATGGACCGATCGATCCCTCGCCACTGGAGTTGTGCTGCCTTGTTGCTTGAAAACGGGATCGATCGATCGACAGCCACTGAGGTTCAACTTCTTCGACGTCACGTTTCAGATTGATCGATCCACTCCTTGGATCGATCGATCCACAGCCACTAGTCAACTACTTCTTCTCTCGATCATCTTTTTGGCCCGAACAAGCCCAATAACGCTCTAAAACTTCCAAATCCCACACAAGCACCTAGAACCTATAAAAGACTCAAGACAAGACCAAAAAGACGCAAAAGACAGACTACGACGCGACAAACGAATCAAAACAAAAACTAAACAAAGGACAAAAGACACCAAAAATGCAATACATCAAGTAATAAAGAAAAAAAAACAAAAAGGGGTATCCTTAGCTACCAAAAGGGGTATCCTTAGCTACCTGCATTTACGTTAAATGGTGAATACAAAAAGTATCCAATTTTAATAATCTAAGACTTGGATTTCTTGTTATTAGAGCATACTAAACAATCTCTATATGATCGATAAAAGTTATTTCATGTTTGAAAGTAAGAAACTAAATAATAAATAACATAATTTTTTTTAATAATAAATTTACGATTTAATTGTACGTAAGTTCTTTGTAACAGATCATTTGATACATTATGGGATATGCTGCGAAAAATAAAGTTTCTAATTGAAACATTAGACCATCGTTAACGGGGGTTTCTTAGCCAAATCTTAACAATAATATTGAATTAAATTAAATGAGAAAGCTTGATTTATACTAAGAAACAAATCTTTACGTTTCTTAGTTAAGAAACAAAATCAAACTAAAGAGACGTCCACGTGTTCTTTCTCTTCTCTCTCTCTCTCAAATCACGAAAACGGAGAAACCTTCGCGATTTCGAGAAATCGACTGTGAATGAACTCCAGCCGTCGTTCTTCCGTTAGCCCATCATCTCCATCGACTCCGTTTGTCGTCGGCGTCTTCGGTTGTTATATTCGGAGAGGTTGGGTTGCGAAATCGGCGAGGAGTTCTAGAGATCGTCAAGTTCGGTGTCTACGCCGCTGTTCCCATCGTCCCTATGTATACATTCGCCAACAGTACCAATATCAAGAAATTCATGGGCAATGTACAAAATCTTCCCTCTCTCTCTCGTCTTAGAAACTGATTGGCTTAGATTTATGGGTTTTGCTTCAAAAATTAGGAATGGTAATAACACAGAGTAGGATCTCAGAAACATGCTTCATTTGCAGCATTTTAGACTATGAGTAATATTTCTAATTGAAGCTCTTTTAAGATCGATTTGTGGATTAGGTGATGGGGTTTTCAATTAGGGATTTTGATGCCTGATTATGAATTAACCTTGTTAAGTTGTTGTACTCTGTTAGGAACATAGATTGATTGGTTAGCTGAATAATTAGGAATGGTAACGCATTATTGCTTTAAATCATTGAAACACCGAGTAATTACGACGATCCTAGCAACATTCAAGATATGGTTCAATCCCCATGAATTGTGAATGATTCATTTGCTTCCTTCAATAGTACTGTCGGGTTTTTCGGGTTCAACATATAGTGAACACTCTGCAATGATGGTTTTACGGTGCACCGGAAGGCATTTTACTAACCCATGTTGTGTGTATCGCCTCAAGGTTTTTGTTCAAATGGGTACACTCATTGTCACTTGATTGTATCAAATTGTCTGATGTGCTTTAAGTCACTGATAATGCAGCTGGTGAGTCCAAGAGCTTGGTTATCAGATATGTGCAAAGAGAGATATGAAGTGAAGAACCGTCGAAGAAAAATAACTTAAAGAAATATTCAAGATTTTGGTGAGGGGTAGAAAGGATGTTTTTTCGCTTTTTCATTACATTTTGAGATGCCTCTCTTCATTACTACAGGTTAACAATGAGGCACTTGTATTTTTGATGATGTTTTTGCTTTCAAAGCTAATCTATCTTCTTAATCTGTCTCTTTTCTCACCTTTTGCTTTTTTTACTTGTTGATCTGCATATAGACAAATCATGTACACAACAACGATTCATGATGAGGAGTTCTAGAATCTCCATTTAGACATGGATGAGCGAGTGTAATGAGAACTCCCAGATTAAGAGATAGAGAGACATCAAAGAGAACGAGAGAGAAAGAGAGTGCTTATATATTAGAGTGGTATGCATCAACAATTGAAGAATTTGGTCGAGCATATATGGACAAAAAATTTCAAAAATCAAGTTTAAAACAATTGTGTTTTATGTTATTTATGGATTAAATTGTATCTCATGTATGTTTTAATTTTTTTAATTTGCAACTATTATTAAATTTTCTATAATTATAAATTTTATTTTTATATTAATATTTTTTTCTTCTAAGAACCATATGTTAAGAGCCTACCATTAATCACACAACAAATCTTAACCTAATAATACAATCTCTTAACTATCACTTTTACAAATATATTATTTAAATATTTCTAAGAGCCATTATTAAGAGCTCATTGATAATCATGCTCTTTTTTTTTTTGTCAACTGAATTTATATTAGAGGTAAGATTGGACATTACAACAATACCAAGAGGTGAGAATCACCACAAGAAGAAGCCACATCTCAACAGAGAGGGCACAACCAAAAGAAAATGCTCACAACCCGAGCCATAGACATAAAAACTAAGATTCAATCAGAGGAAGACAACCTTTCTTCATTAAACACCCCATCAAGCCACGTCGGATGACATACCGCCACATAAGATTGCAACCTACACTCGTCGGTGACACTCTTTGCTATAAGCAAGGCTCCCCTGTTTGAAAATGAGTTTTCCAAAAAGAACTTCCAAGATCGAAAAGAACTCAAAACAAGACCAAGTTCCATAGACATGTATCTATAGGAAGGCCAAGCAGCAGGTCTAGAGACCGCGTTAACCAAAAAATCCTCCTGCAAGGCAAAGATCACTTTTTCTACCCTGTGAAACCGCATACTCTCCAAGGCCCAAAGCAGTCCTTTGAACTGAGCTTCCTGTTTCACCAAAACACCAGGCAAGGCACATCTACTGTGAAGTAGAACCTTACCAACATGATCCCTAAGGACCCAAGCAGAACCGGCAAACTTGTTCCTTTTGGACCAAGAAGTGGCAACATTACATTTCAACCAAGTAATGGGAGGGGCAGTCCAACCAATACTCTCTTGACTTAGACCAACCACAGAATCCGGAGCCTCCTCCTCCTCAATCTCTTGGGCTTCCAACCATTCAATCCAATCTTCTCTAACCTTTTGAGCAGATTCAAGAGGAGAGAAAAGATTTTCTGATATAAACTCTTGATTGGAGTAAACGTGCAAGAAAGAAATATTTGGCCCATGGCCGGTCCATTAATTACTGGGGTCCAAAGCAAATACTACTATATTTGCGGCCCTTATTTAGTTTCTTTCAAAAATGAAATATATACTTTTTTTTCTGCCAAAAAAAATTGCGGCCTGTTATAAATGGATATTTATTTTGATGATTATCCATCATATCTTCCCCTTCACGCCACTTGGTCTTCACGTCTCTTACCCTCCAAGTAATTGTAATTTTATCTTATCCTAAAACTCCTATAAAACTCCTAAAACTCCTCCACCACAGTATGATTTCCTTTTGATTCGTTGGATTAGGTTTCGATTTCTAATCTGTGAACAGATCCTTGTGATTTCTAGGGTTTTTAGTCATATCCGCAATCTCCTCATCACGCGACCGCTGCGTTAAGGTATCTCCTCCACCACAATATGATTTCCTTTTGATTCGTTGGATTAGGTTTCGATTTCCAATCTGTGAACAGATCCGTGTGGTTTTTGTGATTTCTAGGTCATATCCGATGGGTACAAATTCAGAGAAAACTCTTGCTCTTTCAGGTATTGTGACCTTTACGGTTGTTTATCTCAATTTTTAGTGTTTGAATTATTTAAGTGTTTTCATATTTCCGCAGAACCGGAATCAGGCTTACGAATTCCTGCGCTCAACATGAATTTCAATTTTAATCCCTCAGACGTGGAGGACCTTGCCAAAGTAAATACCCTTTCTTTTTTTGTTTTAGGCTATGATAATTGAATTTCTGTGGAATAAGGTTGGATTTTGTTTTTTTTTTAGAAACCAAAGTTCCAGAAATTGCTTAAGAAATTACTGGCTAAAGAGCCTGTTAATGACGACGAGTGGCAGAGATCTATTCCAGTTAAACTGTTAAAAGAACATATACCTGGGTTCGACCTAGAACAGTACATTGACGAAATTCGTGAGATGGAGAGGGAACCTGGATATATCAAAGGGAAGGAGACGTTTTTTAACCGCCTTCAGGTGGTAGCTCTTTCGGTCTTTCCTTTGTTATTATTTATCCTTTACATTCACTGATTGCTTTTTTATTTCCTTGTTCCAGGATCCACCAATGTCTGTTTGTCCCGTTGACGTGAACAATCCAGCAGCACCGGACGCTTAGAGCTTTTACCGAGCTCATGATATCAATCACTGTTACAATTCTGGTTTGATGTTTTTTCTCATGGTTGTAGTAAATATTACTATCTTCTCTGTAAAAGATATATAATCTTCCACCTTTCCATTCGTTGGGGTCTCCGTCACTTTTCTTACAACCATTCTCTATCACCATCATCCTTCGTTTTTGTTATCCTTCTCTCCAAAACCATCCATCACTTTTTGCGAACCAGGACCAAACAAAAGAATTTTAAGTTATCAAAGCATATTTTTTGCTTCAGCAACCAATAAGTAGATCCCAATTGCCTTTCACGATTTCCATCTCTGTGTAGCTACCAAGAACTCAAGCTCAACACTAGCAGCATTATGTTATGACTTGAAAAATCTCTGAAAATTTTGGATAACTTATATACGATGATGCATCTTAGCTACGTTTGTGTGTGTAATAAATCTGTCCCCTTAATGGTTTCGGTTAAATGAACTCAACTTCCAAGAGTTAACGCTAAAAAGGGCATGAAACGAAGGAGTTGGAAGTAAATGAAATACACAAGTTTGAGCACAAGACAAGGGAAGAGAGAGAGGCCGCACAGAGAATACCATCTTCATTGATCCGTCTAATCCACCTCACGCTCCATCTTCACCTTCATCTCTGTTTTTACTCGTGTTTGTCTTGTTTTAACAACCCTCGCGTCACCTCCCCGTTTTAGCTTCTGCCACCACACCATACTACCATCGTCATCATCATATCAAACTTACCATATTCATGTTAGTTACCATCATGATGCTATCATCATTATAAACCCAAAAGTGTCCCACAAAAATTGTAAATCCATAATTTTTCCGCCAAAAACGTAAATCCATATTTTTTCATCAAAAACCTTAATCCACAAATTTCCCACCAAACACGTGAATCCGCAATTTTTCCCGCCAAAAAACACGACTATGTAAATTTTCTCCAAAATTTTTAATCCGCAAACATTTTACAAAAACGAGAATCTCCAATTTTCCGCCAAAAATATAAATTCATAATTTTTCCATCAAAAAAATGTGAATCCGTAATTTTTCTACCAAACAATGGTGATGGATGATGGTGATGGTGATGATGATGAAGACGATATGATTATTGGTTTTTTCTATTAATTATTAATTAATTTATTATTTTAATGGGTTAACCCATTGAACCATATAATGACAGGTTTTGAGTCGCTGCCTATCTCACAGATTGGAATCTCCACAAGTTGCCCAACGACTCCAGTTTTATGTCATTGTTGCATAGTTAGTGTCAGTTTTCCTAGAAGCGATCTACCCTTATGGTTCCGTCATCAGATAATGGGATCTTCCATAGAATTACACATTGGTGCGACAATAAATTTATGGGGCTCTACTTATGTGTGGTTGTTTCTTTCAATGACTAAGATCAAACCAGCCGTTTCTCTGTAATTTGTAAGTGCAATTTCAAGAGCGGTGATTGCATGAGATTTATTTGGACATCAATCACGGAAAATTCGGTCTGACCATGTGTTCCTCAGTTACAATAATTGTTTCCATGTCATGAGATGTGAGTGTAGAGAGTAAAGACCACATAGATGTTGCAACACTGCATTTTGAAGACCTTCATATTCAATAAGACAAGTCTCTTGAGTCTTGAGGTTCACCACGTTGTCAGGAAGTTGACTTATTACTCATCGTCCAACCACAAAATTTCGAGATTATTTACGTGGTCTGATGGTTAGTAGATGAAGAAGATGAATTTTTGTTTGTTTTTTGAAATTTTTTAATAATCTTAATAAATAATAAATTAATTAAGATTTAAATTAAATTAAATTAAGAGAAATTGTTAGAAATGCCCTTTTATAGATACTCTTTTTTAAAAAATATCCCCTTTTTGACCATTTTCATACTTATCCTCTTTTAATTTTTAATGACTATTTTACCTATATTCGAAAAATATTTAAGTAAACAAAATGAAAAAGTGAATTTTTCCGCCAAAAATTTACTTATCTTGGTATTGTCGGAATCGAGACAAATCTACAAAATGTTCGAGATAAATAGTACAGAACTAGTTTTGATGGTGCAAGCGCCGGAAGAGTGGTCCGCCTTCCCCAATCAGCTAGATGAGATTGGTCTTCTTCGTGCTTTGTTTCCTTCTTTCTCGCTTTCTAGTATTCATCGCTCTTGTAATGCTAAGGCAGATTGCCTAACCCATTACTCTAAAAGTTTATTTTTTAAAATTTTATTTGTAAACACTATTCCTCCAGATTGGGCTACCAATCATGGAGTGACTTCTTAATTAATGCTTTCATGCTAGACATTTTCTCTCATCAGTAAGCTAAATGAAGACGAGGCAAACATGAGATCACTGATAGACCCTGCACTCAACTGGTTCCTCGGTTTGAAAAAGCAAAAATGCTTCGAGAAGATTCGAGCATGAAGAAAAGTAATGAGCATAAATATTTTGAAAATTTGCACATGTCGCTGCCAATATAAACACATGGTGCCACCAAAATGCACACAAATGTCCTTAATTTTTAAGTTTTACTTGCATACAAACAATTGTAATTTTGGATTTTACTTTGTAATTAATTATACTTTGCTCTAAACTAAGTATTGTTCTAATTGTCTTATATTTGCAAATTGATTATTACTCGGACCAAAAACACTAATCTATCTACAAATCACTACGATTCAACCACTACAATCCATTAAATATCTATGCAATGTCCTAATCAATCAAAAAGGCATGGTTACCAACCCCTGGATTTTGAAGTTTCAGTTTCAATGGTAGAAGCCATGATTGGTCTGATGATGGGGTGATAGGTTCGGCCCAAATGAGTAGGGCAGAAGTGCGCGAGCCGGAAGCTCATCGACACTTAAAAAAAAAAAATACAAAAAGGCCAATTTTTATGAAATTTTTTAGTATAAAACTCCATAAAATATTTTTCTAGTATGAATCATGGCCCAAAAAGTTAAAAATATGTGGATATTAAATAAAAAGCCCTAAAACAGTTTTATGAGAAATGTTTAACTAGATGCCCAAAATATTATTGGGCCGAGGTTGTGGAGAGATGGGTGGAATCCTTTTTTTTAATTAAATTAAGTTAAAAATATTATTAAATATTCTATAAAATAGGGTTGTGAATTATTTATAAAGAGTAACGGAGTATGTAAATTACTAGGATTTAACCCGCGGTACACCGCGGGGCAAAATTATATTTTATGTATTTGATATTATATTTTATAATTTATTGGATTTTTAAATTGATATTATAAAAAAAAATTCTCATTTAATTATTTTATATTATAAGTAATATAGTTGAAATATGTGTAGTTAGAAGATTTGTAGGTGTATAAAACTATAAATGATATAGTGTTAATATTGGCAAGCATTTATAATCATCTATATATACATTTTTGGATGACTTTTAGCAAATAAATCCTGGAGTTAGACCTTATTTACGGATGAATGCCATTGGCATTAATTATTTAAATTTGAAAAATATTAATTAAAGATATTACCAATACGATTTCGAAAATCATAAATTCATATCTTCCTTAATTTTCTGAGTCATTAATGTGATAATCTTTAGGAAATATTTCTCTGTAAAAAAAAAAAATCCACATTAATGAAGGCATTAAAATCGACACTAACAATTAAATTATTTAGATGTTCAATTATTTTAAGATTCTTATATCTTATTTGATATTTTTTTTTTAATATCTCATTCTTTAATTACTGCGTTTAGAATTTATTGGTTGTTACCTATTTTTTGGTGAAATTTATTGGTTGTTACTTAATAAGTAATTATGGTGCGTTTATTTTAGTTAATATCTAAT
>NW_003302548.1:2263137-2289412 GCF_000004255.2 Arabidopsis lyrata subsp. lyrata | reverse complement strand
CTAACATTAATCAATTTGTAATATTAATTAATAGATAAACATTTATGACAATGACATTTTCTTGTAAATAAGTGGCAACTCCACGATTTATTTCATATGTGTACTTCAAAAATGTATATATAGATTGGAGATTATGATAAATTTGTTTTTGACAATAAGAGCTCATGAGAATTTGATCATGGGAACATCAAGCTTTTTCAACTTCATTGCATACTCCATGAAAATCTACAGAGAATATTTAGGAAAGAATGGGAGAGTATTATTTATTTCAACGAAGATATGTCACTAGATTTGAAAAGCTAAGCCCAAGGCCCAGGAGTGTAATTAGTATTGTTACAAGACCACGCGTTAAGAACAAGGGGTAGTTTTGTAAACAAACGACTTATGTAAGACGAAGTCTTCAGACTATCATAGCTACTGGATGTTGTTGACTCAGTATAGTATGAACTCTACGATCTTGTCAAAGAAGTTTATAGGGATTGAATAAGACATATACGATAGTGTTTGAGATAAACACTTGTAGTAGTTTTCACAAAACATTTTGATATCAAGCTTTTCTTCAGTTTCCTTTAACAAGCCCACCAATGTGGCAAACTAACGGCGAAGACGGAGGAAAGAATGTCGCATCGTTCAATTCCTTGCCTGAGGACTGCATCTCCAACATAATATCTTTCACCAGTCCTCTAGACGCGTGCGTAGTCGCTTCGGTTTCGAGACTCTTCGAAGCGGCGGCCAAGTCAGATACCGTATGGGAGAAATTTCTTCCGCCGGATTGTGAATCTCTGGTTCCTGGATCGCGGGATTTCTCATTGAAGAAGGAGCTCTATTTCGCTCTTTGCGGCGATCCGGTTCTAATCGATAATGGAAAAATGGTATATATATGCATATCTATTCATCGGTTTTGCACTTTGTTCATATGATTTGAGAATAATAATAGAATTATGGCTACAAAACAAGCTTGAATCAGAAAATCTCTGCTATTTTGTGCAAAATTTGGTATAACTTTGAAGTTTCTAACTCGTTGCTATTCATGATTATTTTTTTTTTTTTTTTTTTTCCGAAACCAGAGCTTCTGGTTAGATAAAGCGAATGGGAAGAATTGTATCATGTTATTAGCGGATAACCTCAGTATCATATGGGGAGAAAATATTGACCATTGGCATTGGATTCGAATTCCTGAAGCTAGGTACCCTTTTCCATTATCTTTGCATTAATGCTGTTGTAATGACTCCTTGAAAAAATGTTCCCATACTGTACATGGTTGTCTTTGCCTCAGTCAAATGTTGCCCTGTATTATGCAGGTTTGGAAAAGTAGCGGAGCTTGTCAGCGTATGTTGGTTCAAGATTTGTGGCAGAGTGAATACTTGTGTCCTATCTCCAGAAACTCGTTACTCGGCTTACATTGTGTTCAAGAAAGAGGATAACTGTTCTGGCTTTAAAGATGTGGCCATAGAAGCTGCAGTGGGAGTGGTGGGACATGAACCTTCTAGAAGATCCATATGCTTTGATGAGCGGTTTTTTAGGGGAGAGAAGGGAATTAGTAACCGAGTGAAACCAGAGAAGAGACGAGATGGATGGATGGAGATTGAGCTTGGGGAATTCTTCACTGAAGGAGAAATGTATAGTGATGAAATTGAGATAAGTGCTCTAGAGACTAAGTTGCTCAATTGGAAGCGCGGCTTGATCATTCTAGGAATTGAAATCCGTCCTGCAAAAATCTAAGTCATTAATGCCAAGAACATTGGATGATTTTATGCCATGGGAGTGAAGAGGTAATTTTCTGTTGATAAAAATGTGTATTCAGTTGCGTTTGTTGTAATGTTTGGTTTAGGTGGTGAAGAATAACAACGTACTTTGCTAAAAGTTAAGCTCCATCTTTGTTCGGTTCAGTGGAGGATGTTGGTCTATGTAAACCGGCTTCTTGCTGTGCAAGAACGGTTGGATGATTCCGGTTATGTTTTGGTTCGAGTCTAAAAACTATGTTGTCTTTGTGGATTGTAATGTTTCTGAATTGGGATTTTTAATTTTGATATTCATCATTCTCGCATGAACGAATCAAATGAAGAAAAACATAAGTTTTGATCACTTACAAAAATTCTTTTGAAAACTTTATTTAAATCAAAATTTATTAGAAAGACGAGTTTTTGGCTATGTTGGATTTTAGTAATGTGAGATAGAATTAGGAAAACAAAATTCTTCACAAACCTCAAAAGAAAAGTCTTACACACAGAGCTTAAAATGATACCAGAGTCATACACAGACCCTGAAATAAGAGATTACCTTTCTGCTCTGTAACTTGACAGAACTGTGAAGTCTGAATTCAAAATAAAATAAAATGATGGTAAAAAAGAAGGTTTTGTAAAGAAAAATCACTCTGCCAAATCATTTAGCCTGATGGTAAAAGATGGGCTTTTGGAGGAAGCAGATGTTGTTGTAGCTTTACAACAGAGAGCAAAAAGAACACCAACTGCTCCAGGAGGATTTTTCTCCACCAATGACATACTAAGGAACAATCTTCTTTATAACAACTACTAGGAGTTTTTTTTTTGTAAGAATGTGGTTCACCTGAAACATATTCATCCCGCCTTGGAGTTACGCTGTTTTTTGTTTTGATAAAGTTCGTCTTCTTCTTTCATGGACCAATGTCCCTTTTTCTTTTTTTCTCTCATCCTCTATCATGCCGTATTGATGTTCTTCAACAGGCAAGTCAAACTTTACCTCATGAGAACTGTTTTTGTTTTTATCTTTTTCATACACCAAACTCAAACCGCACCTCAACACCTTGAATTTTCCTATCACACCTGTATCACCTGTCACAGTAAACTCAAGGGAGGCTTCAGTAAAATTGCATTTGTTAGAGTTCTCATCTTCAAGACACCTTATCGTATGCGGGCAAGTAATGTAGGCTATAAAAACATGATCTGACTCAATCTTGTCTTTCTTGTCTCCATCTCTAGTCCAACTTCCTACCGGGCAAGTAAAGGGGATCCAAGATTTGTCTTCAGCTTTTATATTAAAGGTGCATGTCACCGAGAAGCTGCTGATTTGATTTTGGCCAGCAGGAAATGAGACTACAGCACAGAGAGATATTCCAGAAAGCTTCTTTTCATGCCAATGTGGGGGGAGTTTGCGTCCTAACAGAGATCCAACCGCTTCATGACAAAACCAAGAAGGCACCTCACATCCAGGAAAGCAAGTGCTGAACAAAGCCTCTGAACTAAGACCCTGCAAAATTATAAATAAGAAAAATCATAAATTGTGGAGTTTCCTAGAAACATATAGATATAGAGAGAGCCATACCCCATTGTAGTGTTTACGAGCATATGACAGCAACTGACATTTCCTTTGAGAATACAATGTGATTTCATCCTTTGCAGCTTGCTCCAGCTTACAACAGTTGGTAAAATTGAAACTGCAATGGTTCTGCACGGTCGGCAAGATACGGGCTAGCGGTTTGGCAACAGTCTTCAATGAGCTACAGCCGTGTGCATCTAAGTAGTGAAGATTTGGTGGCAACTCTGGAATAGATGTAAGACTCTTACAATATTTCAAATCCAGCCATGTTAACTGAAATAGTTGATTGATGCCAGCTGGAAGGTAGCTGATCTCATCATTTCTGCTTAAGTATAAATACTGCACTGAGGGTAACTGCGGCACCGTTTTGATGGATGTCCCATCCAGAAATAAAATCTTTAAAGGGCTCTTGTTGATTGCTGGAAATTCCTTGAGCTTTAAGCAACCAGAGAGTACCAGTTTTTGAAGAGCTGTCAGCTCATCAACCTCGGTCGGGATATTCTCCAGCATTTTGCAGTCCTTCATAGTCAATAAGACAAGTTTCTTGAGGTTCACTATGTTGTCAGGAAGTTGACTTATAGCTGTTCTGTCTAAGTGTAAAGCTTCTAGATTTTCTGGAATCAACGGGAATTCCTTGAAGCTTGTGCAGCCGCTGAGGGTGAGAGTTTTCAGTGATTTCGAATCCACATCTCCAAGAGATTCAAGACTTGTGCACCCTTCAAGGTTCAGTCCTTGAAGATTTGGAGCCTTAGATAATCCTGACAAGCTGCTCAACAGACTTGAGTGATTGAGATCGACCCACTTTAAGACTGGTGTATCCTGTGACAGCAAAACATTTATTTAGCGGCCAGTCAGAAAAAACTACACAGGTTAACGCAAAAGGCTATAAAACTGTTTACTAAGAAACACACCTTAACACCATCCCAAAGTCTTTCAATCTTGCTGAAGGGCAGCTTAAGGTCGACGAGATTAATCGGGTTGAAATCGTTTGGAACTTCTTTTAATGGGAATTTTAGCCAGTGGAAGCATCGGACCTCTTTCAATGGTAGCTCAAGTTCATCGGGAATATTAATCTTAGCGTTGGTTTTACATTCCTGATGACAATGAGAATTGTAGAACTTGAGATACCGGAGATTGCGCATTTTTTTCAAATGTTCACGGTCTAAGCTGATTTCGTCCTGCACTTCAGACAAATCTAGGAAGACACCTCTGACATTGGCAGCTCCCTGGGAATAATATATAATAACAATAACCAGAGCAATATTAGCAAAGAGGAAAACAATGTAAGCTTTGATCAATAAAAATCTAGAGGAACTTCTTCTACTCTCACAATTCTGTTCTGCAGTAGATTAACTGTGCGTTCCTTGACTATGTCTTCATGGCGCCACAATCTCCGTTGTTTGCTACCACCTTTAAGATCAAGTTTCCTAGAAAATGTATGGACTAGATCATGCATCTCCACCCGACCGTCACAAGTATCAATCAGGAACTTATTCTTGAGAACTTGAATTGCTTCAGCAGATCCGGGGTCAGATGAAACCAGTAAACTTTCTACATAATCCACATCCTGCGACCTGAAACATGCTATGTCGAGAAATGCATCTTTCTGCTCCGAACTCAATTCGTTATAACTTACTTGCACCACTTGTCTAATATAAGTTTTGGGCTTTTGAGCGAGTATTTTCAGTTTTGTTTCCCAATGCTTCATATCTTTCTCACAAAGCTCTGTACCCAATATTTTGAGAGCTAGTGGATGGCCTCTGGCATAATGCACAAACTCATCTGAAAGCTTAATGCGATCTTCAGGAATGGCCTGATTAGTACCAAAGGCATGATGGTGAAAAAGATCCATGCCGTCTTTGTGGTTCAATTGCCGTACCACATAAGTGTCATGAACGAGACCTTCTAATAAGGACATGTCGTTTGTTGCAATGAAAATCCTGCTGCCATCACTGATCCACTCATGTTGATTTTGAAGATCATATATCCCAAGAAGAGCATATATTTGTTCCCTTTCACTAACATCATCAAGAACGACAAGAACTTTGCGTTTGCGCAGTTGACCCTTTGTTATACTATCTACTTGGGGGTTATTCAACTCCGGTAGTAGCTTTTCAAATAGCGATATGGTCAAGCACTCTAAATCGGAGTTATATGACTTTTCACGGATTCGATCGACAAACGCATGCCTAGAAAACTTTCCCTTCCACTTCTCAATGAGTTCCTTCAGCATTGTAGTTTTACCAATTCCAGGCATCCCAACAATTCCAGTGATAAGAGTTCTAGTGTCCTTAATATCCAGCTTCTCTTCCAATTCTTTTAGGCGTTGTTCGTTTCCAAAAATTCCAAAAGTCTTATCCTTTGCACCCCCTAAGGAAGTTCCAGTGTCGCTATATACTGAAGGTTCCTCAGAGGCGTTTTGGCTTCCCTCCAATGGAGATTTAACCGCCTTCAGCTGTTTCTTAACCGCCTCCACAATTGTTTTGAGTATTTCACTCTCGGGGCTGCAATACGAGTGATGAAAATCTACTTAACATTTTTGAAGTACAAATTTGCTCCTCTAATCGGATCGGGTTTTTTTCTGATTTTGACCCGGAAATCGTCAATCGGATCTTTCCTTAAATTATGGCAAAATTTAAAAACGAAAATACCTAATAAAATCTAAATTATATATATTTTCTCAACTAATTACTATATCTAAACTATTTATTTATGGTATATTCTTTACAATTTTTATAGATTAGGAAATCAATTATGATAATTTAATGCTAATATAATAAATTTGAGCTAATTTCCTAAAACCTCTCTACCTAATTTAAACATCAATATATGATTCTCATTTCACTTTTATTTGATCTTATATTTATATTATTTTGAATTATTATAAAATATATATAGTTAATAAATTTTAGTTTTTTTTTTCTGCATATGTTATGATTCAAATTTCTTAAAACAAACATATATTACTCAATCGATGAAGAAAAAAAGTATGTGTGTAATCTATATTAACATTTTTTTAAGAACAAATTGCACATTTTTAATCAAGTCGTTTTTTTTATTCTGACTCGAAATTGAGTCATTCAGATATTTTCTTAATTTCTATAATTATCTAAAACGGGACAGTATACCACGGGTGAGATCCTAAAATTAACAAATCAAAATACAAATATTTCGTTTGTTAAGATACAATTATAAATTGTTTTTACGGGTTGGTCCAAAAACACATACTAATTTAAAAAATATATATTATGGAAAACATTTGAAAATAAACTTTTAAATCGACTCGAATTATATGTCTTTTAAATAAAAGTGTTATTAAAAAATAAGAAAATGATGTTTAATTCCACAGGACATGAGTATATGGTGGGACGGGTTTGGATCGATATTAATACGGAACAATATACCACGGGTGAAATCCTAGAATTAACAAATCAAAATTTAATTATACAAGCTTAAAGAGTAAACAAAACAAATACAACTTAAAATATTTATTTTTATATACAACGCATGTAACCCGCAGTGTACAACAAAAATTATTATACACAACAAATTCATAAGTTTATAAAAAGATAAAAAAAAATATCAAATAATTAACTCGCGGTGTACCGCGGATCATATCCTAGTAGCTAGTAAGATTGTAACCTTCCCGAAATCCTATAGGTGTGAAACAATTTCCGTAATTGTTGTCAAACGCCTACAACCACAACTATCTGCAAATAGCGTTTGCGGGTGATAATGGAAGAAACAATCATCATCTTAGGACGGGTTGGCTGATTTTTCAGCCCTATACTAGTTGCAATCTCAGTTATTTAATTAAACAAATGCTTCCAATAATCGTATTTTGTTGCAAAGTTTTCAAATTTTATGTTTAAACAAATGCTTCCAATAATCGTATTTTGTTGAAAATTTCTAACCGATATTCTATAAAATTGCAGCAAATTTTAATTAAATAATGTTTACCTACAATTATAACAAAACTTTACCAAATTTGTAAAAGAAAAAAATAAATTGTAATTAAATAACAATTCATTAACTTTATAATTAAATTGGTTTTTAGGATATTATTTTTTGGAAAAATTGATAACTTTATTACTAAATGTTAGAACCTGTTAATCATTTGGGCAAATTAAAATCAATACCTTTTCTCGTGCACCGGGATGCCCATAAACTCAGGAATCGCTCTCAAAGCTGCTTTCCACTCTTTCTTCCTCTTATCATTCTTGGCCAGCTTCCTGAATGCATCACCGAACTCTCCCATCAAGTATTTCACGGTGGATGGCTCCACTTTGTAAAAGATGGGAATAGCCACGAGTCTTTTTTGATCCACACAATCCTTGATCTTCGCTAGCTCTCTCAAGCACCATTCTGATTCGGTGTAATTCTCAGAGAAGATAGCCAGAGCGATTCGCGATTCCTCTATCCTCGTCAATAGATTTTCTAGGTGTTCGCCTCTGTCTTCACCGCTGTCGACAAAGACCTCAATTTTATGATCTTTCAAGATCTTCTCAAGATGGCTCACGAATCCATAACGCAAATCCCGGCCACGGAAATGAATGAACACTTGATGTTGTGGTGGCAGTTCTTCGGGTGAGGAAGATCCAGCCATGGCCGGAAAAAAACTGTTTCTAGTTTGTTTGGAAAAAAGATTACACAGAGGCCCTTGCTAGTTGACTTGCAACTCTAGGGACTTTTTTTCATAGACGAGTAGTACACTCCAGATTTTTTAATAGGATAATATTAGTGAATAGCAAATTAGACACATAAAGTAAAAAAATATCAGTGACAAATGTGTATGTTTTACATCCTTAGCCATGGATCCACGTTGTTAGAAGAAGTGAAATAACCAAACCATCTTTCGTTTGTTGCGAGTTCAACCTTACGCGAGATAGTTTCGTGAGATTTTGTAAAATAGTATGTAACATTTAAATTTCACATGTTATGTTGAACTGAAAGATATGATATTTGAAAAAACATAGTGTTTTTTTTAAGAAAAAACATTGTTACGTAGTATTTTTTTAAGAAAAAGCATTATCATGGAAAAATTTAACCTGAATAGAATTTTTTTTAAAAAAGAAATTGCATGTGATCTTAATAAAAACTGTGTATTACTACAAAATAAAAATATTTAAAAAAAAATCACATGTGATCTTAATAAAAAATATGTAATATTACAAAATAACATGATAAAAAGATATATTAAACTGAATATAATGTTTTTTCAAAGAAATACGATGTGCTCTTCAAAAATAATATGCAATACGAGAACATAACATGATAAAAAGAGATATATTATGCTATCACATGTAATTCGAAAAAAAAAACATGTTATAAAAGATATTTACGTAATTACATATGTTCTCCGACATGTTACCAATTAGTTACTGTAGGATATGGTTAGTTTGTATATTCTTTTTGAATCCATAATTACTTTGCATATATATATTTTAAGGATAATATTAGAGAATAGCCAAATAAAACACTCAAACTAAGAAAATAGCAGAGAGAAATTTTTTCTTGCAAAATAGCCATAGACCCACTTTGTCAGATGAAGTGAAATACCAAAACTATCCTTTGTTGGTTGCAAGATCAATGATATGCGAGACAGTTTCGTGAAAATTTTCAAAATAGCATATAACATTTAAATTTTGCATGTTATATTTAACTAAAAGACATGATATTTTAAAAAACATAATGAATTATTAAGAAAAAACATTGTTATGAAAACTTTAATCTGAATAGTATCTTTTTAAAAAGAAATCACATGTAATCTTAATAAAAATCGTGTGTTACTAAAAATAGTCATCTTTTAAAAAAAGAAATCACATGTGATCTTAATAAAATACATGTATTATTACAAAATAACATGATAAAGACATATATTACACTGAATATAATATTTTTTCAAGAAATACCATGTGTTCTTTATAAATAACGTATAGTACAAGAAAAATACATGATAAAAAGAGATATATTATGCTACCACATGTAATTCGGAAAAAAAAACGTGTTACAAAGGACATGTACGTAATTACACATGCATTCAGACATGTTACTGACAGGTTACTGTAGCTCATGGTTACTTTGTATATTCTTTTTGAATCCATGGTTACTTTGTATATATTCTCTTTTTTTAATAATTGATCGCAACTTGTCTTCTACAACCAGTGTTCAAGAAAGCGCTAGGCGCTAAGCGGGCGGTGACCCAGTGCCTTGCCTAGCGCCTAGTACGCCTAATCGGGGTCTAGGTGATTTTTTAGGCGGTTTAGATTTTTATAACATAAAACATTATAAATATGATATTATATATAAAAGTTAAATTAAATATCTATATAAAACTAAAAATTATGAAATTACAATCAAAAACTAGATAAAACATTTATTTATATTTATATTAAACAATGTATGAATATTTATAACTATATATATATAAATAAAACTCTAATTGAAATTGAAAAAATACATTAAACAAGATCTATGTAATTTTAGGCGATCAAAGCGGTTATCTAGACGTCGCATGAGAGCCTAGCGCCTAGTCGGAACCTAGACGACTGCCTAGACCGCTTTTTAGAACACGGTATGCAACTATTCCATTAGATTATTTTAATGAACTGCCAAAGGAAAAAGGAAGGTTATTTTCATTCATTTGTCAGTGCCTCAGTGGCCGTTGGCCCGTTGCCGGTATAAATTAAAGACACTAAGAAAAGTCAGCAAAAAAATCAATAGAACGGAGATTTGGACGATTAAAATAGTTAAAGAGGGTCTCGTAAATACTTTTTTTTTTTTTTAAAGAGGGGTCTGGTCGTAAATATGTTTTTATGGATAAAACTTGGGAAATTTCCTTGGCAAATGTATAAACTAGTTTAACATAAAATCATACAAGAAAAAATCACATAATAATACTTATATATAATCTCACTAAAATATTTTTATATATTCACATAAAATTTATTTAATTATTATTAATAATTGTACACAAATATTTAGATATATATTCTGATATTATTTATGTAAATATTTAGTGTAAGAATAATCCTCCGGTGGAAACCCTTCGGTCTAGGGTTTAAAAGCTTCTACACCAGGTTTAGGGTTCGATTTCCAGTGAATGAATTTTCTTGCATGTTAAAGATACAAACAAACCTAATCGGCTCTTCCAGAGTGTTGTAGCCAGAATCATATGTCGTGGTTTCGAGTGTTAGAAGTAAAACTGTCCATCGTTTATATAATACATGTAAGGATCGTCAGTAGGAGATCCGAGTGTTGCGGTGGAAGTTGCACGTTGTAGAATTGTTCGTGAATTTGTTCATCATAATCATATATGTTTCATGTAGTTAGATCTAATATATTAATCATCATGTGTGATAAGTAGATCAAAAGTATCTATGATGATAATATAGCAGATGACAAAAACAATGTAACCCTAAACACAAAACAAATTAAATATGTTACTATATTCTGCTTACTACAAAATTAAAATCATTGATAAAATATAAATGAAATGTCAACATTGTTTTTAGAATTTCGGTTATGTAAAAATGACTTGGAAAAGAAGGCTTATTAGAAAAAAATATCAGAAGGCCACATGGCGCCGATAACATTTCGACTATATGTGTTGTTGTTCTTCATATCTCCAAAGAATAAAGAGCTAGGAAGGTTTGTAAGTGTTCTGCAAATTCTAGGTATCATGGTAGGGTGTTATCCATTGATTCACGAGCGGAGGATTCTCTGAAAGAACTTGTATTTGATTTTATTGTTGACATGAAAAAACAATAGAATTAGGCTAGACTAGATTTAGTCTGGTTCAATCCTATTGAGTGTTATAGGTTGAGTAAATTTCGAGTAAGTATAATTTTTATGTTGTAAAGATTAACTTGCAATAAAACCGGGTATAAAATGTTGATGCAGTTATTTGGATATTTTGTACTAGTCGTCTAAGTAGTACAAAAAGTAGTACAGGAAGCTGAGATGCATAATTGCTAATGAGGAGCTCGAATACTTGGATGTAGAAATGTTTATTAAGTCTGAAAAGGGAAAATTATCTTTATTTGAAGACAAAAAGAATCATATAAGTAGAAAAGAAGTTTACTTGAAGAGAAAAACGATCTTAACTTTAAGAAGAAAAAAATATATGTTATGTATGATTGGAGGAACTTGAGGCGCAAGTTTCTGTTATTTATATAAGGTGGACGTGACCTTATGAGAATGTGGACTGAGTAGAACAAAAATCCCAAAAAAAAAGTGAGAGAATGTGAGTGATTGTGTGCGACAGAGTATCGTAGTTTGGTGCTTGTGTGATCAAGTGTTTTGTGTGTTGGTGTTGACATACATGTTGGAGTATTTTGGTGTTATCGTTGGGTTCGTTGGTGTGACGTTCGTGTGTAGCGGTTGTTCCAGAGACTTTGGAGAAGTAAAGTCTAGGGTCATGGAAGTTTATCTCATTAGGTTTAGGTTATCACGATGAAATCTAGACTCAGGCAGAGAGTTAAAGGTATAGATTATCCTTAATATTTCATGTTTTTGAACTGAGAAGTAAATCAAGAGGGTTGTGCTTGATTTATGCGTTTGCGAATGAGTTAAATTTGCTTTATTGTTCTAGTGAAATCAAAATCTAGGCGTGGTCCCAGGAAATTGTTAACAAATTTTGTGTCTCGTTTATTTTTTGCACTTTATTATTGCGCTGATACAACTTGTAAACGCATGTGAGGCAATAATAAAGCTCCTACATCCAAGTATTCGACCTCCTCATCAATAATTATGCATCTTAGCTTTATGAATCACTTCTTATACTATTTCATGTACTACTTCGACGACTAGTACAGAATACCTAACTGCATCAACATAAAAGTGTTGGCTTTGGCGCGTTTCAAACAAATTCCAAATAAAAACAGTGTGGTGCTGTGTTCTTTTACCATTTACAGATGCAAATTAGAAAGCTCTAGATCTTGTTTGTCTCCTTAATCAAATATATATATATATATACATATACATATTATATATATATATATATTTCTAATACATACAAAAATAATCAAAACTAAATAGCATCAAGTTCTTAGCTAGTGCGTACTCCCTCCGTTTCATCATGTAAGATGTTTTAGAAAAACTTTGTTGTTTCACAATATAAGATGTTTTCAAGTTTCTAAGTAAATTATAAATTAGTTTAATATTTTATTGTTGTATGTATATTATGCGGTTTCTTTCATGACTGGTTGAAGTTTTTTAAAAGTATATATTTCTTAATTTGCATGAGCTGGTCGGGAGACATGTTGAGATCGGCGTCTGCTAACTCAATGATCTCCAGCGCATCAACCTCTTCTTCAGCGGCTTTGGCCTCTTTAACCAAATTTTCCAACTCAGTCTCCGCAATAACCGCACCTCTGCCAACCAAGACCGTCACAATCTCGTGAGCACCCTTGGATTGGTTCAAGGCGTCCATCTTTGGTTGAACAACCTCCACTTGCTCCTTCATGTAGGTCTTCACCATGTCAAGGCGAGGCTGAGCCTTCTCAGTAGTGCGAGTGACCTTGATGAGACGATCGCTCCGCAGCCTGGCCAGCTCCTTCTCCTTATAAGTTTTGGTCGTAACCAGATTGTCCTTCAACTTGGTCACCTCATCCATGAGCTCGACCTCGCGCTTGCCAAGCCGGGCAACCTCACCATTCAGTGAAGTGACTTCGGCTTGGTAGGTCGCAACCGCCCTCTCTAGACCGGCGTTCTTCTTCTTCAGTTCCTCATAATTGAACCTGACTTGGTCGAAAGATGAGCTCAAGTTTCTGAAGTTATCAGCATCCACCGAGTTAGCTCGGAGCAGCCGATCATATTGCGCGACCAAATTATTGGCCAATACGTTGGTCTATAAAGTAGAAGAAAAAGACGATGCAAGCATGAGTATATAAAAAAAGGGATCGGACGAACAATACGGATAAAAAGAAGGATCAAAGTTATAAACAGAATTTACCTCTATAGAAGATCGGGCGAACTTCTTGTAGTCCTCACTGAGAGCCAGCTCGTTCGGGTTCGGAAGCACTCCCGCTCAGGGAAGGGACATACTGCTCCATAGTTGGCAAGCAGCCTCTTGATCCTCCACCAGGTGTTGGCCTCCGACGTACCGGAAGGAGAATCTGTCGGGGCGATCAGGATCATCTCTGGTTAGACAGAAAGTCTTTTGGAGGGGACACTCATTGGTTAAACCAGCTTCAGAAGCGCTTCTCTTCTCGCCGACTGCCACACCTTTCCCTTTATCCTCTCGGGACTTCGTTCTCCTCTCGGTGACAGTTGCCTTCTCAGTTGAAGGACCGCCCTTGGTCGCCTCAAGAGCAGTCAGGCCGAGGTCAACCCGCTTGTCTTGAGGCACAGCGAACTGAGGAATGGCGATCTGACCGACATCTTCCATCGTACCGGTATCAGCCCGGTTTTGGATATTATCGGCAGCCTCGGCGCCCGCAATAATCAGATCACTTTCAGTGGAACCGTCGGCTACCTTGGGCAGCTCCGGAACTGAAACATTAGGCGGATCCTAAGCAGTGTAGTCCACCCCTTGAGAGCGAGTTGAAGGGAGCGGCGAACTCTGCAATCTCGCTGCAAAACTGACGAAACTCTTCTTTACTTTACCCATTATACGAGCGACTCAGTCTCGCGTAACGTCCTTCCAAGTTCGAGCTTGGGCACGAAAAATGGCCGATTTAACTTCTTCGTACTCGGCAGGGAAATGTCGGCTGGGAGTGTAGCAAACTGAAAAAGGAAACAATGAAATATGAGTATAAAATCGTAAACGAATATTTCAATACGGCCAACTGTTCAGAAACATGAATGCCACATCGTTCTTTTGATCAGTAAAAGCTAAATTGTCACAAATATATCAAAGTGTAATGGGATGAAAAGAAAGAAACATGAATGCCATGGGATACTATAAAAAGTCAGGAAAAATAACATATGATGCAATTTTCGTTAAAACTATATATTGATATATTAACTACTTTTAGTACTTATAATTTACTTTGTCTTAAACATATATAAAATTTTATTATTTTTTGTTATGTAAATTACAATGTGGGTTCAACCATTGCACAATCAATGTAGATAAATTATCAAAAACGTTTAACAATTATCGAAAGCAATTTTTAAAATTTTAGACTCCACAGACACATGATCTTGAAGATTCCAATTATTGAAGATTTAAAGTGATATGTAGTGACTTCAATTAAAATTCCAAGAATTAAAGTGATATGTAGTGATATTTCATATCACTTGACTATGCCACTCGGAAAATGTCAAAAGTCATTGGTCGTCGCCAGTTGTGCTAAGTAGGGGTGGGCCGGATCCAGATATCCGGCTTTTTTAAGGTATCCAGATTCGGCCGGATCCGTCTTTTCATTATTCGGATCCGGTTCCGCTCCAACCAGATATCCGGATTTAGGATATCCGTAAAAATAGACGGATATCCGGATCCGGGTTTTTTATATAAATTTTTTTATTAATATAAAATTAAAGAAAAATATTTAAAAACAAATAACTTAACATAAATAATTAAAAGTATTATTAAAAGTATTATTATTATATAAAAGATAATAAAATTATTAATAAAATTTAAATAATAGTAATAAAATATTTAAAAATATTATTATAATATAAAATATCCCGGATCCGGATATCCGGGTTTAATTTTTCTATTATCCGGATCCACTTTTTTATTATCCGGATCCAGATCCGCTTTACCTGGATATCATGTTTTTCGGAGCGAATCGGATCCCGGATCGGATCCCGGATTCCGAATAATTGGTTTCAGGGCTAGTGCTAAGTGCTAACACAGTTGACGAAGACAATTGGAAATAGCTGACAAGGTCTGAAAATTGACGAATTGTAGCCGATGTGTCGTATTATGCTCTTTTTTTGTCGTATTATGCTTTTTTTAGAGATTTTGTTTTTTTAAAACACTTTTGTTTGCATATTTCGACTAGGCCTGGGCAAAAAACCCGTACCCGAGTATCCGAACCGGACCCGACCCGAAAAAACCGGTTCGGGGTGGGTACGGGTATGTGAGTTTTACACTGTTGGGTTCTATAATTGCTTACCCGTGGGTATCGGGTCGGGTTCGGGTTTTACCCGATACCCGATGGTGTAAACCGAAAACCCGATCCGCTTAAATGCCCTTAGGTTTAGTCTCTAACCCGATTAACCTTTTGACTATTTAGCTTCTTCCCTTTGCTCGATTCTAGAACCCTAAACCCTAAACCCGATACCCGATGGTGTAAAAAATGTATTCCACAGTGTAAACGGGTAGAAAATACCCGAACCCGACCCGAAACAAGCAAGAACCGATATTTTCGGGTTTTTACCGGTTCTCAAATCTGATACCCGAACCGACCCGAACCCGACCATACCCGAACCGAAACCGAACCGATGTTTCGAGTTTACCCTATTGGGTCCTATATTACCATACCCGACATACCCGAACCCGATCGGGTTTTACTCGAACCCGACCCGCGGACCCGAATGCCCAGGCCTAATTTCGACAATCGATTTACGAATGCACATAAAATATATAAAAAGATTTTATAGAAGTAGCAATATCGATTGTTTAAATTATTGAATTCGATTAATGGTTAATCTTATTTACGAATTTAATAATTTTAATTCAATTTGTTGGCATTTAATCATTGTAAAAGTAGCAAAATTAATCTCTAAAAAGCTTTGTATTAGTTGTATGGTTAATTTCCAAAAACTTATTTTATAAGAAATTATTTTCTATGATGGAGATTTTGTTTAGAAACATCATTCCTTTTATTTGTCAACTGATAATATATAACTAAAATAGTCTGGAAATACAAACTAGATGAATAGGGTCCACAAACGAAAAGTCGTGCCGATATGGTCGTGCACTACATGTTAATTTAACATTTATTGCCATTATCGCCAAACTAGACGAATAGAGTAAACTATCTATACTATATAAAAGTCGAGGCTATAAGCTCCTGAAGTTGTCTACGAGGGATTTTAAACCACCAATCGAGATAAGGTACCTCATTAATTAGTATTTTTAGATTTTATTAATTTTCTATATTAAGATTTTTATATAAAAGTAAAAAGGTAGCATATGAAAATAAGAGAAATATATGGAAATATGGAAAACTTTCTAGATATAATATTTTATATGGAAATATATAAAATAAATTAATTAATCAAAATGTAATATTTTTTTTCAAAGTTTATTACATTTATAAACGAAAATAATGAAAATATGTACAAAATTCTAAATATAAAATTTAAGTTAATCATAATAGTCTTCTTATTAATTTATTTTTAAATTCTACCATTTTTTATATTAATATATTAATAAAAAGGAAAAGAAAAACAATATATAGAAAGATGACAAATGTGAAGTATTGAAAAAATAATATATAGAAATAAGACAAATGTAAAGTATATATACCATAACATTAATTAACATTTTTGAATTCTTTTTTTTTTGCCGTCTAGATTTATTATTAATTGCAAATTATGAGAACTGTTACATAGACGATTCTACAACTGACAATTTCTGCCGACCCTTAGTAGATCCACGACAGACTACACTTCCTTCTTCATGATCTTGATGAATACCTTCAATGATCCACGACCTAGCGACACTTCTTTCTCTGCGTAGAATCCTGGCGCACGGCTATAATTGTACATCGCTGGAGATCTCCTGCACACTTGCCTCCATTAATCTGCAAATTTGTTAATAAATCGCAATATCTGGGACTCGAACCCCAGACCTCTTAGTGTAGAAGCATTAATCAACCTTTGATCAACCAATGGGCCAAAGGGGCTTCCACACATTTTTGAATTCTAATATTTTCTATACTAATATATTAATGAAAAAGAATAGAAAAACAATATAGAAATATTTGAAAATATGGAATTTTTTTAAATTATTTTGTCATGAAAATGCAGATAAAAATAGAGATAATCAACATGTCAAGTTTTTCTTTTAAGAAGTCAAAGCTATAAGCTCTTGAGGCTGTCTACCTAGGATTTTAAACGATCAATCGGGATTACACACTTCGTCGGTGAATATTTTTAAGTTCTACAAAGTTTCTATATTTTAGATTTTTGTAAAATGGAAAAATTAAACATATATGAAAATAAAAGAAATATATGAAAATATGGAATTTTTTAAATTATTTTGTCATGAAAATACAGAAAATAGAAATAATGAACATTTTAAGTTTTTCTTTTAAAACAATTATTAATTTTATAAACAAAAATATTTAAAAATATCAAAATATAAACTTTATTATCAAAACACACACAAATGTTAAGTATTTTTTTTTTTTGTCATCCGAAATTAATTAGAGCTTAAAAGAATCATTCATGTGGAATGTTGTTTACAAATGTGATATGAAGCGGTTTTGTACGAATTTTTCGTGCTAGATGATCCGCTTTTACATTAGCATTACGAGAAATTAAAGATAAAGAGAATGATGAGAATTCTTCCTTGTCGCTCTGAAATTCCTCCAAGTACACTGAAAACGCCAGCCATTCGGTTGGAGAAGACACCATCTTAACCAGATCAGAACAGTCTGTAAGAAACTCTACCTCTTGATTATCTGCACCTATCATACACTTCATCGCCCAGAGAAGGGCCTCGAACTTGGTATGTAATGGAGATAAACTTCGACGGAGATATGCAGCTCCCATGGTTGGCGGCTCTCCGTTTGATGATGTACAGAACCATCTTGTACCGGAGAACTTATCACTTTCTTTCCACGATCCATCCACAAAGCAACGGTATCCTGAATAATTCGAGTCAAGTGAAGTATTCCCCACTCGATACCGACTTACCAATTCTACAGTACTATGAGTTTAATGATGAAGCTCAATTTGGGCAGAATTCCACAATTGTGCTTCTTTTTCCGCTAACCGTAATACCTCCAACGGATCTTTATCAATATTTTCAAATATTTTTTCATTCCTTGCTTTCCATATATACCAGATAATCCATGGAAAGGCTGAAGAGTCAAAGTCCGAAGGTATTCTCCAAAATAAATGGTCCAAATTCGCAAAAATAGACTCCGTTGGAAAAATTCCTGTTGCTGTAGGAATTTGAGAGAGTGCCCAAACCTGTCGTGCCGGGTGGCACTGAAAGAGTTTATGATTGATTGTTTCCACTGGTTTGCCACATCTGGCACAACCTGTATCACAATCAATTCCTCTTCTCCGTAAATTTTCTGTAACTGGTACACAACCCGTTAATATTTGCCATAAGAAATGACGTATCTTAGGTGGACAATGCACTTGCCAAGAATGTGCTTTTAATGGTTTGATGTCTGGACCAATCAATGAGAAATTTGTCTCCAAATTTCCTAACCGTGCAGTATGATATCCCGATTTGACTGCATATTTTCCGGACTTTGTAAAATGCCAACCCAGTGTATCCTCCTTAGTTGGCGCACCCACAGGTAAGGCACTTATGATGGCGATATCTTCTGGATCAAAGATCTCCTCTAGGAGAGCAATATTCCAAAAATTCGACCGACTATCTATAAGATTGTTTACTTTTAACAATGGGTCAACAAGTGAACCATTACTCTTTGATGGTCTCGGAAATTGAGCTGGAATCTAGGGATCCTCCCAAACTGAGATGGATGTCCCTGATCCGACCCTTTTAATAAGTCCTTTATTAACAGAGATCTAGCTGAACAGATACTACGCCATCCATATGATGAGGAGTATGATTTAATATTTTCCAAGGGATTAGATTTCCAAAAATACCGCCCTTTAAACACCTTCGCAAAAAGGGAATCTGGAACCGTAATCAACCGCCATAATTGTTTAGCTAATAGGGCTGAATTAAAATCGTCTATATGCCGAAAGCCTAACCCTCCTTCCGATTTACTATTGCACAACTTGTTCCAAGCCATCCAGTGCATACCTCTGGAATCTCCATTTGAACTCGACCAAAATTTAGCAACCGCACTAGTAAGTTTAGAAGTGATTGTTTTCGGTAGTCTAAAGCAAGACATAACATAAGTTGGTAGTGCTGCAGCTACCGATTTAATCATCACTTCTTTCCCACCCGTCGATAAAAATTTTGCCGACCATCCGTTAATTCTTGTTTGCAATCTATCTCTGACAAAAGAGAAAATTTTTGTTTTAGATCCACCCAAACTCTCTGGCAGACCAAGATAAGAACCCATCCCACCGATATTAGTGATTCCCACGGTAGATTTGATTTCCTCCTTGATATCCTCATCTACTTTATGTCCAAACTGAATCGAGGATTTTAAAAAATTAATCTGCTGTCCAGAGACCGCTTCATACTTCTTTAAAATCTCCAATATTACCTCACATTCGTCCTTATTTGCCTTACAAAACAATAAGCTATCATCCGCAAATAACAGATGTGAAACCGAAGGGCGTGCATTTGCTATCTTAATACCCGTAATTAGTTTTTCCCTTTCTGCTTTCCGAATATTCGCAATTAGTACCTCTGTACAAAGGGTGAATAAATAAGGAGAAAGCGGGTCTCCTTGTCGTAATCCCCTTTCTGGTACAATTAGTCCTCTAGGTTGCCGATTAAGGAGCACTCTATATTGAACTGTTGTAATGCACCACATTATCCAGGTAATCCATTTCTCACGGAAACCTAATTTTCTTAGAACCTTCTCAACAAAAATCCATTCCACTCTGTCATAAGCTTTACTCATATCAGTTTTAATGGCCATAAATTTTCCTTTACATGTCGGGTTAGTCCTCAACCCATGAAACATCTCTTGTGCAATAAGTATATTATCCGAAATCAAACGTCCTTCGACAAAAGCCGATTGTGTTTCCGAAATCAGTTTTGGTAAACTCGTTTCAAGTCTTTGACAAAGAATCTTCGATATAATTTTATAGCCCATATTGTATAGACTAATAGGCCGTAATTCCGCCATCCGTGTCAGTCTTTCCGTTTTTGGAATCAAACAAATGTTTTTCGTATTTAACCGTTTATCAAAAATTTCATCCTCTAAAAAAGAATTAACCAGAACAAGAAGATCTGATTTAATTGTACTCCAAGCCTTTTGGAAAAATAAGGCTGTCATGCCATCAGGTCCTGGCGATTTTTCCGGATGCATCAAAAACAGAGCTGTTCTCACCTCACTCTCCGTATCAGGTGCCGTTAGAAAATTATTAACCTGATCCGTAATCAGACTTTGAATTTCAGCCAAAGACTCCTCAAGAGCCTCGGGTTTGGTTGTAGTAAATAAATCCTTAAAATAAGAGACCGCTATATTTTGAATATCTTTATCTTCCGTAGACCAAACCCCGTTTGCATCAGGCAACCCCGTAATCTGATTCCTTGCCCGTCTCTGTTTTGTTAGAGCATGAAAGTACTTTGAGTTATTATCTCCTAGTTGCATCCAAGAGCACCTACTTTTTTGATACCAGTACAGTTCCTCATCTCGATAAGCTTCTTTCAACCGTAATGTTAATTCCGTAATCTCCTCCCTTGATCTTCTGTCATTCCTCTGTGCCACATATAATTCCGATTTAAGTTCCTCAATTGTTTGCCGCCCGTAAGGAGTTAGTTCTCTCCTCCATTGCGAAATTGCCCACCTACAGTTATTCAACTTTTCCACGAATTTTCCTGCTCCTGATTCAGATTCTGAATTCCAACCATTTGAAATTGCCTCCATTAAACCATCCTTTCCAATCCATCTCTTATCAAACCTAAAGGTTCGTTTCCCACGCGGTATCTTATCCAATAGCGTAGCTACCACCGGTGAATGGTCGGAAGCAACTATTGGTAAATATTCAATGAAAGAGTTGCAGAATAATTCATGCCAATCTTCATTCGCTTATAAAACTCTATCCAAACGACACCGTATTGGTTTTTTATCCCGCCAACCCCGCCAGGACAACCAATCTCCGATGTATGGAAATTCCAAAAGACTACAATTTTGAATCATAAAATTAAAAGGGATAAACGAAGATGCATGTCTTAGAGTACCACCTCTTTTCTCATGATTTCTGGTTAACTCATTAAAATCACCAATTAAAAACCAGGGTGTATCCCTAGTCAAACCAATCCGCGTTAACCGTTCCCAAATTTGATCTCTATTTTTTGGAATCGGGTCACCATAAACAAAAGTAAGATGAATTGTTCCCTTTTACCACAGCTTTCACATCAATTAACCGATTACTTTCATAAACAATAGAAACATTAAAATCATTGTTATAATAAAGAGCTAGACCGCCACTACAACCGATAGGATCAACCGTTTTTAAATTTTTATAACCAAAATGACCGATAAATTTTTCTATAAAAAAAGAAGATTGTTTTGTTTCTAAAAGAATTAAAAAATCTGGCCGGTGTTGTTTCCAAATGTCCCGAAGATAACCGATTGTTGCCTTATTCCCGAGCTCTTGACAATTCTCAGGTGGACGCAACCCACTTAAACACAAAGTTGATAAATGTTAAGTATTTAGTTTATAAAAACGTTAAGTATTTAGTTTGTCTACATGAGATTCAAGACAACCAATCACGATTAGCCATCTCAATAATTAAAAAATTTAGGCATTACATTAATTAACATTTTTAAATTATAATATATTATGCATTAAGATATTTATGAAAAGAAAAAAAATTATATGTATTTAAATAATATAAATGTAAACTTTTTAAAAAACATATGGAAATAAGAAAAATGTAACATTTAATTGTTAGAATATATAAAAAATAAAATTATTATTAGGCTCATTATGTTAGCTTTCAGTTCGTTTTAAAAAAAATGAAAATAAAAGAAATATTTGATAATATGGAATTTTTTTAAATTATTTTGTCATGAAAATACAGAAAAATTGAAGTAATCAACATGTCAAGTTTTTTTTTTAAGAAGTCGAGGCAATAAGCTCGTGAGACTGTCCACCTAGGATTTTAAACGATCAATCAGGATTAGACACTTCGTCGGTTAACATTTTTAAGTTCAACAAAGTTTCTATATTTTACATTTTTGTAATTTTTCATGTTTCATACTTCGTAGTTTAAATGTTGATTGGTAATTTTTCATGTTTCAAGTTTGGTGTTCGGATATTAGATCATTTTAATTACTAAAATTTTGAAGTCTTTTTTATCTACTTGACACATCATATTTGTAATATGTTTTATACCAAGTTTTATCCTATAAGCTTTTCTTTTATTAAAACAAATTTTTAACCAATATAAATGATACTAAAAATATGAATAAAACAACATTTATGCTAAAAAGACTTAAAAATGAAACATTATTATAATTAATTGATTATTAAGCCCAAAAATATATTAAATCAATCAATAAAAGTAAACCCCCGCGTAGCGGGGGTTATGACATAGTATTTACTTAAAGAATAATTAGTTAAATAAAATGGCCAACTGATATATTACTGATTAGGCATGTCAATTAGGGGGAAAGTTGGCAATTTCATACCTAAACAAATTGTAAGTGTTAAATTTCTACCTAACTATTACATTTTAACCCGTTGTACACAGCATGACGATTTGTTTTCTAAAAGTAGTGACTTTAAAATTTAATGATTATTTATTATAAATTTTTTTTGCAAATTATATCATTTATAAGACATTTATATTTTATACTTTATAATTTTTTTATTATGTAACGGTATATCACGGTACATTTTTAGTTTTATACAATTTTATCTAAATCATACTAATTTGATATGTCTAATATTTGTGGTGTTAAAAATAATAAATTAAGGATTTAACCCGTATTAAAGTGGCATGTTAATAAATTTTTTTACATTTTTATTATTGTTGATTCAAATTCATCCAGCCATAAACCCCATCCCGTGTTATTTTAATTTTTTTTGTTCAAATATTCATAATATTATAAAATTTTTTATTGATTTTAGATATATCAATCATAATATTTTAAAAAATTAACTAATTAAAAATTTAAAATTTTAAAGATAGAATTAAACTGTATACAAACTTTTAAATTTGGATGCTTGTTAAGTTAAGTTTCATGTTCATTTGGAATTTTTGGATTTATTTTTATCTTATTAATAATATGATTATGAATCATTGTCTAAACATTTTAGCCGATGTGTGACGTTGAACACACACATTTTTCATCAATATGATAATATATATCCGTTTTTAAAATTTTGAATCACAATATATGTAGGAAAAAAATTGAAAATTTTCTTAACTTTATGTATTATATGATGATTCAAAATAGTTAAAAAATTAAACAAATATAATTGCTGATGTTGACGCCACGTGCTAATATATAGCCAACTTTTTAAATAATTCAAATTTTATACTCGAACTTACTAAATCATGTGAAATCATACATTCTTTGTCATAATTGCTAATGTTGATGCCACATCCTTGATGACGTTGATGACGTGGTTGCCACATCTTTGATGACGTCATTGCCACGTCATCATCTTTTACATAAAAAAAAATCCAAGTTGTTTTGTTCTTATAAGCTCAGGTTCTTCATCTCTTCCCCTTCTTCTTCTCCATCACTATCATATGACAGAAGGGGAAGAGATAAAATAAAATTTTGATTTGTTGTTTTGTTAATATTTTCGTTTAATTGGGAAATTTATTTAATAGTATTGAAAAACCTAAACCTAGTTTTTTTAATTATACCTTACTATAAATCTAAAAAACAAATCTTGGCTCTACTACCTAGTTTGTAGTCTTCTGATTTTATATTTTATTTGATATGATTTAAAACAATTTATTTAAATTATTTATTTGATTTTAAGCTTTTCTTTTAAACTATATTAGCTTTAGTGGTTATTTAAATTTCAATTGAATCGTTTTGTTCATATATTTTCATTTTTTGAGAGATATTATAAGTTATGAGTTTGTTTTTTTCTTCAGAAAAACCCAAAAATGCTCTGAAATATATACGGGTTTTGTGGGGTCGGACTATGCTAGCCCGATTGAGATGTCTATCAATTATAATTTTGTTTGACAATGGAATATGCTTAAGGCCAACTCCACTAGAACGCTATGTAAGAGTTCGGGAAACATAACTGTGAGCGAGAGTTGTTTCATCAAAAGTCAAAACTTGAGAAGTTCACCAAAGTCGACGGTTTCTTCAAACTTGAGAATCGCGAAATTATGACCGAAAGTGAGCAAATCGTCTACATCAGCTGCTTAGAGGAGGTACGGTACTCCTTCGTCAGTCACATCTTCGAAGCTCTCTGCCTAAAGCGCATAAATGATGTATTCGTCGATAGCGACGATCTGCTTTCCAAGGAGGCGCAGGCAAAGGTCGAGAGAGCTAGGGTTTCCGTGATGATTTTACCCGGAAACCATACGGTACGCCTTGACAAGCTCGTGAAGGTTCTCGAGTGCCAGAGGACCAACGACCAGGTGGTGGTCCCGGTGTTGTACGGCAACAGAACAGTAGAGGCCGAATGGCTTAGCGCGCTGGATTCGAAAGGCTTCTCATCAGTTCACCAGTCCAGGTATTCACATTGGGTTAGCTTTCTAAATGAAGTTTTTTTACTTGTGAGAAAGGAAAAAAAAAAAACAGTTCTAAATGAATAGCAGCGCAAGTATTGTTCTTCCACTACCTTGTGTTGATAAATGAATTCTTCCATCGAAATTTATGTGTAGTCATGTTAATCGCTAACATAGTTTGTTCAGTTTCAAGAGATTCCAATTGCAGTGTGTGGATTGACCAATTTCGAGATAAAAGTTTAAACAGTGTAAAACAAGGGTCAATATAAATATAATTCGGTTGTTTGAAGATATAAGTCCTTCCATTTCCCCATGTTGAAAGTTGGCAAAAACGTTTTGTTAGGCTAGTTAGTGTAAATGTGTATATTTCTTTTACTTGAGCAAATATGGCGCAGGAAGGAATGCAGTGACGCCAAACTTGTAGAAGAGATTGTCAAAGATGTGTACGAGAAGCTCTTTTATACTGGGCGAATTGGAATCTATTCGAAGCTGCTAGAGATTGAAAACATGGTTAACAAGCAACCGATAGGCATCCGTTGTGTTGGAATTTGGGGTATGCCTGGCATAGGAAAGACAACACTTGCTAAAGCAGTCTTTGACCAAATGTCTAGCGTCTTTGATGCTTCTTGTTTTATCGAAGACTATGACAAATCAATTCATGAGAAGGGTCTTTATTGTTTGCTGGAGGAACAATTTTTGAAAGAAAAGCCTGGTGCCGATGGTACCACAACTAAACTGAGCTTGCTTAGAAAGAAATTACACAATAAGAGGGTTCTTGTTGTTCTTGATGACGTGCGCAATCCTTTGGCTGCAGAGCCTTTCCTTGGAGGTTTTGACTGGTTTGGTCCCAAAAGCCTAATCATCATAACCTCCAGAGATAAACAGGTGTTTCGCCTTTGTCGAGTCACTCAAATATATGATGTTCAGGGTTTAAATGAGAAAGAGGCTCTTCGGCTCTTCTCCTTGTGTGCGTCTATAGACGATATGGCAGAGCAGAATCTCCATGAGGTGTCAATGAAAGTTATTAAGCATGCAAATGGACATCCATTAGCTCTCAGTCTCTATGGCAGAGAGCTGAAGGGTAAAAAAAGACCGCCAGAAATGGAGACAGCATTCCTCGAACTCAAGGAACGACCTCCAGCTGTTTTTGTTGATGCTATCAAGAGCTGCTATGACACACTCAATGACAGGGAAAAAAACATCTTTTTGGACATAGCTTGTTTCTTTCAGGGAGAAAATGTCGACTACGTGATGCAACTGCTTGAGGGTTGTGGTTTCTTTCCACATGTTGGAATCGATGTTCTTGTCGAGAAGTGTTTGGTGACTATTTCAGAAAACAGAGTGCGGATGCATAACTTGATCCAAGATGTTGGCCGACAAATAATAAATAGAGAAACAGGAGAGACTAAGAGACGCAGCAGACTGTGGGAACCTTGCTGCATCAAATATTTGTTAGAAGATAACGCAGAGAAAGAAAATGGAGAACACCAAACAACTTTGGAACGTGCTCAGTTCTGTTATCTTTTGATAGTCTTATAT
>NW_003302548.1:2262387-2263037 GCF_000004255.2 Arabidopsis lyrata subsp. lyrata | reverse complement strand
TATCCTCTTATTCAATAACAAAAAATATATATTACATATTTTTAAAAATATTTATAATATTTAAATTATATAAAAAATTTGTAATATTAATATTATTTCAACTCTATACAAATTTAATATATATGTATATATATCTTATGGGAACCATTTAAAAGAAATTTTTAAATTGACTTGAATTATATAGCTTTTAAATAAAAGTATTATTAAAAAGAAATATAACTAAATAATGTTTAATTTCACGGGACGGGTAATATGATGGGACGGGTTTGGATTGATATTTATAAAAGATCGTATACCACGGGTGAAATCCTAAAATTAACAATCAAAATAATCTATCAAACAAATTACATTTTGATTTTTTTAAGAAAATATAGCCCCGCGGTGTACCGCGGGTTAAAATCTAGTCTATATATACATTTTTGAATGACTTTTAGCAAATAAATCCTGGAGTTGGACCTTATTTACGGATGAATGCCATTGGCATTAATTATTTAAATTTGAAAAATATTACTTAAAGATATTACCAATACGATTTCGAGAATCATAAATTCATATCTTCCTTAACTTTCTGAGTCATTAATGTGATAATCTTTAGGAAATATTTCTCTGTAAAAAAAAAATTCACATTAATGAAGGCATTAAATCGACAC
>NW_003302548.1:2210446-2259105 GCF_000004255.2 Arabidopsis lyrata subsp. lyrata | reverse complement strand
ATCGATTACTTTTAAGTACGCTTTGAATTAAAATATTTAGATCAACTTTTGTGGATTTTTAATAATTAATTTTTTAAACACCAATACACCATGCATGGCCGTGGATTGGACGGTAATATATATGGAGGGGGTATTGCACACCTCGTCAGAATAGTTTAGTTTATATTCTTTACTTCTTCTTTTTTTATCGCAAGTATAATTTTTTTTTTTTTTGGTCAAACTCGCAAGTATACTATAATCTATAAATATATATATTCAATCATATGATGTTTTAACTACTATATTGTGAGAAAGGCTAAACAGATCGTCAACTTTCCCTTGCTTGGCATGCTCTCATCTGTCTTTTGGTTTTATTTCTTTGGTACAAATTTTTAAAAAGTTGTCTTACTAAAACATATTCGGCCGCAGTATACCCAATATATATAGCCCTCTTATCCAAAAAGAAAAGAAAAGAAAGGGGTTATATATATAACCCAACTGGCTATTAAAGAAGTTATAAATCTTTAACCAGAGGTGGTGGGCTAGTGGTTCTAGTCTGGTGGAAGAGTGACCCTGTTGGTCTAGGTTAGGGATCGATTCTCTCCAGACGCAGAATTGCTCAGCTTTATCCATTTGGCCACATATGTATGGACCCATTGTTTACGGCCCATTTGAAAACCTGGGGGACCCTACCCGTGGGACACCCTCTCCCCAGGGATTAGTCTTAGACCCCTCCATAGGTCTGGGGATTTACCCTGAATTATAAAAAAAAAAAAAAAAGTTATAAATCCTAATTCTGGGTTAAAAATTCTAAAACATTTCTTTAAATACATATTCCATTCCAATGATATAGAGCTTATTTCAATAAAAAAAAAATTTAGATATCTGTCTGGTACCAAAAAAAAAAAAAAATTCTAGATATCTGTTCAAATCATCACTGTGAAAAGATATAAATTTATTTGACTTTTATATTAGAAGAGCCTTACATAAACGTTTTAGAAATGTGTTTGCAGTGAATCTGAATTTCTAGAAGAAATCGCCAGGGATGTGTTTGAGCAACTCTATCCAACAGAAGAGATTGGGATCCAGTCACTACTAAAGGAGATAGTAGAAAACTATCTATGCAATCAACCATGGGGCATTCGCACTATAGGCATTTTTGGTGAGCCTGGCATCGGAAAGACAACTCTGGCTACAGCCTTCTTTCGCCGAATTTCTCATGGCTATGATGATTCTTGTTTCATCAAAGATTTTCACAAAGAATATACTGAGAAGAGACTTGAGTATTTGCCTCCTAAATACTTGGGTAAAACTTCAATGGAAAAGTTTGACCTAAAAAGTTTTGATTCACAGCCAAGCCACCGCAAGAAGTGGGTTCTTGTTGCTCTAGACGATGTGCAAAATGCTCAAGACGCGAAGTCATTTCTTGGTGGATATGATAAGTTTGGTCCAGGGAGCTTGATCATCATAACTTCCAGAAAGAGAAAAATTCTTGAGCAGTGCCATATGAATAAGATTTATGAGCTAAAAGGTCTAAATGATGAAGATGCTCTAAAGCTGTTTACGAGATGTGCCTTTGGGAACAGAGTGATAGAGCAGAATCTTCTGGATCTTTCAAAGAGAGTGGTTGATAGTTCTGATGGGAACCCAAATACTCTTCGCTCATTTGCCAAGAAGCTCAAGGGCAAGGCAGTGGAAAAAATCAGTTGGACGTTTCCTGATGATTGTGATGTATTCGTTGCCGACGATGTATCTTGTGACACTGAGAAGAACACATATTTGCGCATTGTCCCCTGTGAAGAAGACGATGAAGTACACGAAAATAAGGAGCTCCAGTCAGATCACAATGCGGTTTTGGTATGTAATAGTACTCTTATACCTAAATTATTCCATTTTGTAACATTTTCAAATCTATATGAACTTTGCTGAAAAAGGAAAAAAGTTTTCAAAATAATCTAAAAACAGACTTATGTAATAGAGTCAAATATTAACTAAAATACTGAACTTGTATTTAAAAGTCAGTAATCAAATAACGTACTAATTGACTAGTCGTGATCAGTTGATCATCTCTTATCTTTCTCTTCCATGTTTTTTTCAGGCCACTGGAGATAGCAATACAATAATTCTGACCCCATCCGACTTGTCGGCTGAATGCGAATTTCGATCTTATTCTCAGAAGAACCCTGGATTCGGCCTTTACAACCGCATCTCCAAGTCTCTGCCTAGTAATCTAAAGGTTTACAGATTGGATTATAACTCTCTGATGAGATCCTTGTATGAACACTTACACCAAAAGCATCATGTTCTACTACAAGGGTTTGCTGGTGGACTTCAGAAACGTTGGAAAAGCTTCTCAAACTCGCATGATCACGATCAGCTAGAGCATCATCTCCAACTTCTCCTTAATCTCTCTGGCGGTTGCGTTGTGACCAAAATTTGTCTAGAAGTTGTACGGAAGAATAGAGAATCGAATGGTAAGAACATTAATGGCATCAAACAAATAAGATATGGAAATCCTGAGTTATTGAAGATTAAACTTGATCGAGATCAACCTAATGGCTTGGGTCAATATATATCAAATCAAAATTAATGTTGGACAAAACTTAGCTTAAATTAAAATATAGCATGTATCTAGTTATAATAATTTGTAGAAATCATTATATAACTCATCTTGATTGTTATATATCACTAAGTTGTATAAATATGTAAAATCATTTTGTTTAATATCTACAATGTATATATTAATTGACAAGTGAAAACTGAAAACAACATTTAATTAGTTTGTAAACAGCTACAACTCCATAGTCCATATCTCTTTAACAGGTCCAACAGTACGTACTTTTACTTTTACTGCTAGTTACTTTTACATATGGGTTTGATCGGTTAAGACTTAGATCGATATACAAGTTCCCTTGGTCAAACTTGGCCAATTTCACTAGCTGTCACAGGAGTTGCACGGGACGTACAGAGATTGGTCTATTTCCACCGTACAATGATAAGTGTCTCTTTGTATACTAATATCAATTCTCTCTCACTATGTTTGTTTTGAATGCCGTTAACAGCTAATGGGCCTAACTACTAATTGAGCTTTTAACTTCCTTTTCAGGTTCATCCCATAACTCCAGCATCTATAAAACCAAGAAGATGCTTTGAAACTATTCAGAAGGTATGACTTAGGTCCATGGAGCTTGTTCATCATGATTAAGCTCAGGAGGAAAACAAGTTCTTGACCCATGTTGATGAGACTTATATATGAGCTTCAAGGTCTATATAACAAAGAAGATGATATGAAACTATTCAGAAGGGTGTGACTTTGGTAAAGATGTGGTCAGCATAAGCATTTCGACTTTTCAATGGGAGAGACTGAATGTGCTAATGGGAAACCATTAACTATTTGTGCATATGCCACCAGGATAGAAATGGTAAAATAATTACTGAACATTCACAGTGGATCGAGTCACAACGAATAAGACGATGAACCTAAACTAAATATCGAGCTTCCATTGTCTCACAATGTTGTTTTGGTATTTGATGAGAGAGTTCATCGAATTCTACATGCCACAGTATCAAGCTAGTTAAAGCACAGGAAAGATGGCAAGATTAGTAAATTTAATGAAAAATTTGTCACAACAGATTACAAACCGATGGTTGAGATTCTTATAAAAAGAGACTGGTTACAACAATATTTTGAGCACTTTCTTCACCTCAACGATGCTTTGATATTAATAGAAAACATAACTGGATGTGAAGGAGAAGAAGACATACGCTTCATTGCTTCCTCAGTGACAACAACCTCTTGTTTAAAGCTTTATTTACTCTCCTCTTAGATTGTTGTTTTAAGATTTCATTTGGATTTGATCCTTTGCTCTGTCAGACTCCTTCTCCATACTTAATTGCCTCACCATTGAATTGTCATACTTTGTTCGAGTTGTGTTGTGGTTAGGCTCGTGACCTAAATTCTAACCCTCATTCTAAACAACCAGATCTCCAGTCTTAGGCTTAAAACCAAAACATTAAGCAGCCATAAATTTTGCAGATCATTAGACTTTTTTAAAGTAACTGACGATTCTATTAAAACTGTTATAAGTTGCTGTTGTTGGAGTTGCAATGGGGCAATCATCATCCTCTTCTGCAGTTCTAAAAGAGCTTCTTCGACCTTGTCTCTTGTCCTCTATCCTTGGAGTCACCTTCCAAGATGAGTTCTCAACTTCATCAGGCTCATACACCAAAGAGAAGCCACACTTCATCACCTTGCATTTTGCAACCTCGCTTGTACCATTTGTCACTTGAAATCCAAGGGAAACTTCAGTAGCTGATGGAAACTGTTGATGTTTCTTGATATTAAGCAAAGTGGTGTAGCAAATGAAGATATGGTCTGCCTCAAACGTATGTGTCTCATCGCCTGGTTCGGAAAAACCTCCAACAATGAAACTTTCCGGGCTCAAGGATACATTAGTAAACTCACAGGTGCACTTCACTTGGAGACTGTTGCTTTGGTCTTTGTACCCATTAAACGAGACTACAACACATAGAGCAATCCCGATTAATCTACCTGCATTCCAATGTTGAGGAAGTTTCAGCGTCAAGACTGATCCCAGTGCTTGGTGGTTAAACCATGCAGGTATGTCATATCCCGGAAAGCAAGTACCAATCAAGGATTTGAAGACAAAATCCTGAAAATTAAAGTAACACCAAAAGAAAATTATAAAATGTGGATGTTTAAAGATAGATAATAGAGAATTTGAGAAACAGAGGATTAATACCTGATTATATCGATCAGCTGACATCAACTTGCTTTTTTTCTGAACGTAAGAAATGATAGCATTCTTTGAGACTTGTTCTAGTTCGTAACAGTTAGTGAAAATAAAGGTGGAATGAATCTGCTCTGTTGGTGTAGGAAGGGTTTGCGGACTGGCGACTGTTCTTAGTGAAGTACAACCATGTGCATTTAAGCACTGAAGATTTGGTGGAAGTATGGGAAGAGATATGAGATTCTTACAATACTTTAACTCGAGCCATTTCAGATGGAACATTTGACCCATGTCAAATCGAAGGGTGTGGATATCATCATTCCTGCTTAAGCATAGACGTCGCAGCAAAGATAAGTCATAAATGCTGCCTGGCATCTCTGCTATTGATGTTCCATCAAGAAGTAAAACCCGCAAACTTTCCATTTTCGCTGTAACATCGGGGAAGGGTTTGAGCTTTGAGCAGCGAGAGAGTTTGAGTTCTTGAAGAGATTTAAGCTTCCCAAGACAATCAGGAAGAGTCACCAGATTTTTGCAGTCTATCAAGTTCAATAAGATAAGTCTGTCGAGATTACCAATGGCTGAAGGAAGTCCATTTATCGCAGTGCCGTTTAAGTACAGAGTTTCCAGATGTTCTGAAATCACCTCAAATGTCTGAAATTGTGAGCAGTCGCTGAGAATGAGAGTCTTCAGGGAATCCATAGTTATCTTTGGCAGAGACAAGAGACTTGTGCATCCTCTTAAGTTCAGGAAAACGAGATTCTTCATCTTTTGCATCGCCTCTGGTAACTCTTTCAAACTCGTGCAGCCTTCCAGGTTTAATCTCAAAAGATTTGGTGCTTCTGATAATTCTGACAAGGAACTCAACTTACTCGAGTGACTTAGATCCACCCACTTCAATTTTGGTGTATCCTGTGATGACCAAGCAGAATTGCACCATTAATAATGAAAACTACATAAGCCTAAAATTAGTTTAAACAAGTTGGAGAGATACAAACCTTAACACGATTCCATAAGCTAATAATCTTGCTGTAAGGCAACCTAAGATCAATAAGATCCTTGGGTTCGAATTCTGATGGAAGTTCCTTCCCTGGGAAGTTCATCCAGTCAAGATATCGTATAATATTATTTTTTGGGAACTCAAGTTCATCCGGTAAGTTTAACTTGCACCGAGCTTCACAATGCCTAGGACAAAGAGAATTGTACACTTTAAGGTACCGTAGGCTGCTCATACCAACAAATGTTTGGTTGTCTAAGGGCATTTCCTCCATTTTAGACATGTCTATGACAATTCCTCTAACCTGATCTCTTCCCTGTTCATCAAGTGGAACAAAAACAAGTTATTGCAAGCACATATGAAACTCTGGCAATGTATAAAGTTTAAAACTAGTAACTTCCTTAACTGACCCTTTTCTTTCTCAGTGCATCAGCAGACACTGCAGAATTCGACGACAACATCCAATATTTATTTGTAGTCTCAACAAGTTCCTTGCCCATAGTAAACAATATATCATGAATCTCTACTCGACCATTAGAGATGTGAATCAAGAACTTGTCCACAAGATCTCTAACTTCTTCTCTCCCAGCTTCAGCAGATTTGGGGTCAACAGAATCCAGCAAACTTGTTACATAGCTCTCATCATGTGATCTAAAGAAACAAACAATATCAAGAAACGCTTCCCTCTGCTTCTCATCAAGATCCTTTTCAAAAATGTTTCTCAAGACCTCTCTCATCTCTTCACTGGAAACTCGAGTCAGTGTTCCAAGTCTTTTTTCCCAGCAATCCTCACTCTTCTTCTTAAGCTCCTTACCAAATGCCTCGAGAGCTAATGGGTTACCACCAGCAAAATCCACTATCTTCCTAGACAGCTCCATGAAATTTCCCTCGAGATTACTACAAATTTGAGACCTAAAGAACTCCAAACTATCTTTGTCATTCAACCCAGGGACCTCATAGAGATCACAAGGTAACGTCTCCGTCAACGACTTGTCCCGTGTCGTGATAACGATCCTGCTTCCCTTCTTAATCCAATCGCAATTCTTCAGCGGTTCGATCTGTTTCTGATCAGTCACATTATCGAAAACAACCACAATTTTCTTCTCGCGTAGCTGTTCCTTCCAATTTTCAAGCACATTGCCACCCTCGGATCCTGAAGTTGGATAATCTTTCTTCAACAAATCTTCCACAATTGTCTTCTGCACCCATTCCAATCCCTGATACTTGGATCTCTCACTATCGAACTGGATAAACACGTGACGGACAATCTTCGTCTCAAGCTTGGCCAAGAGTTTCTTGGCGAGATAGGTTTTACCGATCCCAGGCATCCCAACGACTGCGACAATACGAGTTTCGTTGTCATTGCAGTCAACATCCAATTTCTCTTCCAATTGCTTAAGACGTTGTTCTCCTGATTCAGTTCTGCTTAATGCTCTGCTATGAAATTTAGGGATTTCTTCTCCTCTTCCTCCTCCCTGTGACGGTGGTGGTGACCTAGTGTCTTCTTGACTTTGCGGCGAATTTCGTGTTAAGGCATTCTGAACAGTTATGACAATCTTTGCCAGAAAAGCCATTTCCTCACTGTAAAAAAATATACAATTTGTTTTTCTTTTATGCTATGTATTTTCAAATTTTTAACTTCAAAAAAATAAACTATTTGAATATCTAATTTATCAAATGGGGACATCCAAATAAAACATAAAACATAAATTCGCAATCTTAAATTATATGAGCTAACATTATAATCTATATATATATTTTTGGATCACAATTAGCAAATAAATCCTGAAGTTGAGAAATATTTACAATAGCATGCCATTAGCATTAATTATTTAATTTCGAAAATTTAAATCAAAGATATTAATTACCAAAAAAATCTTAACATAATATCTTAACCATAACTAATCCTTTCCATAATATCTTAAAGATATTAATTAATTTTGACAAAATCAATTTTTTTAAGTAATTCATTTTTTAAATATATTTAATTTAATGTACATTCATTAAATTATGGTTACTATTCGTTATTTGACAAACTCATTTTGCTATATTACTTATTATAAACCAAACTCATTTTGGCTATAAATAATTTGTTTAGTTATAAATTAGATTAACTCCAAAAAAACATTATTACCAAATATATAAATATTATTTATGTCTACGGAATACTATGTTATTTTAGATTATTATTATTTCATTAGGTTTCAAATATTATGAATATTTTAACTTTATAAGAATTTTAAATATTATTAATTTTTAACTTATAAGAAATTTAAATATTATAAATATTTAAATTTTATAAAACTTTAAAAGTATCTGTAATATTTCAATTCTATAAAAAACTTTATCTATTAATAACATTTGAACTCTATAAAAATTATAAATATATATACTATAGAGACAATTTAAAAACAAACTTTTAAATGAACTCTAATTATATGTCTTCTAAATAAAATTATTATTAAAAATAAAAATAACATGATGTTTAATTTCACGGGACGAGATTATATGGTGTGACGGGTTTGTGTCGATATTAATACGGAACGATATACTACGAGTGAAATCTTAGAATTAACAACCAAAATACAATTATGAAGTTTGGGTCGATATTAAAACTTTTATGAAGTTTCAAGTATTATAAATATTTAAACTTTATAAGAATTTATAAGAAGTTTAAACATGTAAATATTTTAAGATGATAAAACGTTTAAAGTATTTATAATATTTAAATTTTATAAAAAGTTTATAATATTAATGATATTTGAACTCTATAACAATTAAAATATATATATATATATTTTGGGAGCCATTTAAAGCAAAATTTTTAATTGACTCAAATTATATATGTCTTTTAAATTAAAATATTATAAAAAACAATAACAAAATAATGTTTAATTTCACGGGACAGGGTTATATGGTATGACGGGTTTGAATCAATATTATTACGAGGCGGTACTACGAGTGAAATCGTATAATTAACTATCAAAATACAATAAATGCTAAACAAAATAAATTCAACTTAAAATTTCAATATTTAGTTATCAAAAATCGATCTGCGGGTTTAATGCGGGGTAATATATATAATAAGTACATTTAAATCAAACAAAGCAATAGATAATTTTCAAAAAAATTATAGCTCCGCGGTGTACCGCGGGTTAAAATCTAGTATGTAACAAAAAAAAATCTATTCATCCCAAATGAAATTGGAATATTTCTTTGCTTTTTTTCTCATTTACTTAATTTGTTTCCATTGCCATTCACTAGATGTTTATATTTCTTGTTTATTCAACTGCTATAGACTATAAAAGTTTTTAAAAAAGGTTTCAATTGGCATTCACTATATGTTTTTTTTTCTTGTTTAGTTAACTGATATAGACTATAGTTATTGGATTTAATATGTTTTAACCAAAATATATTAATTCCTTATCATCTAAAACACAAAATTTTACTAATCCAAACTATTTTCTTGATGTGCATTATAGAAGAGAGCTTGTTTATAAATTATATATCTTCTAGTGGTATTATAGTAAGATATTTCAAATGAGTTGTCATCATATTATATAATTTCGACTTAATACCCTTTATCAAAAAAAATAAAAATAATAATCAACCTTATATTAGTGAGCTACTCCCTAAACCCTAAGAAGATATCTATAATTACATACTAGTTTACTTGCTTGTCTTTGTTCATTTTCGTTATACCAAAGATTAACTACTAAATGCTGGAAACATTATTCTTATAAAAGTAAAATGAAACATTTTTAAGAAAATTTCAAACGATTATCCGTACCTGCTTTCTTTCAATATTAAAGCTGTTTTGTTCCGGGCATCCTGCAAAGCCGCGTTCCACTTAACAATCCGGTCGTCTCGAACACCACCTGGCTTCGTCCACAGCTTCCATAGATTAACACCAAAATCACCATCAAGTCCTTTCACAATAGATGTGTCAAGCTTGTAGAAGATTGGAATGACCCAGAGTTTTTTGCATCCTTCCCCTTTTGAACTACATTCCATTATCTTCACCAGCTCGTCCAAACACCATTGTGACTCCGTGTACTTGCTCGATAAAATCGCCAGCGCGATCTCCGACTCCTCGATCCTTTTGAAAAGGTTTTCAAGATCTTCGCCCGGATCCTCATCTGAGTCAATAAAAGCATTGATCCCGACATTTCTCAATGCTTCATGGAGATGGGAGACGAAGGGTCTACGCAGCTCTTCTCCTCGGAAGTTGATGAACACTTGTGGTCCTTTGTTGACCTTGGACAAGAGAGATGTTGACATCGTAACTTTTTGGATAACTTTTTTTTTTAGAAACTGTAGTTACTTTTTTTTTTTTTTTTGGGTCAAGCTGACGGAATTTGATGTCACTTAGATTGTATCTTTTGCTTGCTTGTCTTTGTTCATTATCGTAAAATTGACGTCCGGTTATTTATATCTCTACGCAATTCTAAAGACCGCGTTCTTCTTCAAGACTTAGCACTCGTGAATAATTCGTTCTTAAAGACAAGTTCTCATCACAACGTAAATAATTTATTCTTGAAGAAAAATTCCAACTCAAGAACTTAAAGATTACACCACTTGGTTTACTCTTTAATTCCAATTTGAGAATATATTTTTTTCTCTATGACCCGTGGAATTTGTGTCAAGTAGCGACGTGCCAGAGACGGAGGAATGAGAAGCACAACTCGGCCGACTTCAAGACTAAATATAAAGTAATTTGGTAATACCCTTAGATTTAGTATTACCAAGTGGTGAACTTAATACCATTCTGAAAAACAATTTAATAAAACTTCTATTGTATCAATTAGATTACATAATGAATTAGCTTTTTAAATTTATATAGTGAAAGAATTATTTTATATAAAATAAAATTAGACTATAAAACATGACTGTGGTATATAAATTGGATCAATTTTTTGATATATATATATATCCAAAAATATCCCTCTCATTACCTTGTTTTAATTAGTATAGATAGAAAACGGATAAAAGGGAAAACGTAACGTGGGTCTAAATTTTTTATATCATTAGATAAACATAAGAGTAATTTGATCTTTTGTTAGTATCTTTTTTTTTATTCAACAAGATATGGCCTAGATTAATAATTTAGTTTTTTGGATTTTTTTCATAATTTTCGCAAATTATTTAATATAATAAAATTGATAGGTTAGCACTTAGCACCGTCGGTTTTTCTAGATCGAATTCGTTCTGTTTTTTCAAGTTTTGGGTTTAATTATAATAAAATTCAGATTCGGTTAGAAATTTGGTTAATAATGATTATTTAAATGTAATTCGTTTTTATTTTAGTACATCTCAATTTAAATTGAAATATTAATTTTTAATGAAAGCTTATTCGGTGCCATGAAAATAGTTTGGTGTAGAAATTTATGTACTTTTATATTACTACAAATTTGGTATGGTATCATGTTAATATATTTGTGTGATCGAACCAAATAAACCTTGTATTTACTCGGTCCGAGAAACTATAATTTGTTGTGTTTTTATCAAATTTGATTGGCTGCAAAAATTCATTGTTAAGGTTATTAGAAATAAATGTTTAGGATTATGAAAAGTAAGTTAAACATTCATCCGAAATTTTAGTTCTAGAACATTGGGATAATTGATTATTGTCTTGATAATTTGCCTGAGTTGATTTGATGACTTTGAACTATGGATATTTCCTGAATGGCCAAAATTTGTTTTAACTAATTATTCATATTCGTTAACTCGCTTTGACATTTATGTAATTTATTTTACTCGTAGGTTCGTGTAGATTAGTCGTAATACAAAAAACAAAAATTGCAAAAAAATTACGTTAATGTTGTAGCTTGATTCTTTCCTTGATTTATTGTCGCAACTATCCATGGGATCGATACCTTAGGTACTTGGAGCATAGTCATGTGTACTTATCTAAGATTTTATTTAATTGATTTGTTTAGTGACAAACTAATGAGCACACATCATATCACTTGTCTTATAATCCACACCACATTAGACCACATAAAAAGCAGCTTTTAGTCCTTGATAGTGTTCGATATTGTAGCAATTAACCTTGTAATGGAAGTACATTTTGCCACTGATTTCCCAATAGCAAACACATTTTTTCCCAGTTAGGGTGAAAGCTGCAAGAGAAGTAACAAGAGTTTGATCACAAAACGAGACCAACGTGGAGGAACCAAAAAACAGGAAAGACAGAAAATTCATTGGATATTGATATTCCAAGATAAAATCATTGTCCAAAAGAGGAAGGAAATATGGGGTTTAGATATTTAAAGGCTTTTCATATATTGTTCTTTTGGGGAAGCAATTATGGGAAAGATAAAAGAAACCCATTCCTTGTTGGCCGGAGTCTATAAAGGGAGATATTTTTAAGTAATGTGTCTTCATCTTGAAGGAGGACTAAAAACTTGTATTTCCTTTGCATGGAGAAGTATTCATGAAGCTCAAGTTCGGATGAAAGAAAGTTGTAGACGAGAGATGGGTAATGGTCAACTCTGAGACTACATAAAGACCCATGGCTTTCATCCAATCCTCAGTTCCCCTTACTATAAAAGAGGGATTTGATCCGAAGAGCATTCACTTATCTATGCTACATGATCTAGAGTGAGATAAGTGGAACATATACGAAGAGGAGGGTGTGTCGCTCATAACAAAAGTTAGACATGGGCGAATAGAGGCAACATTAGATTTCTTTTAGGTTCCAATAGTAATGGAGATATTTTGTTAAGTCAGGATACTAGATATAGCCCACACGGTTGTTGTCTACTGGTAAGGGAGAATTGGGAAAATGTTGGAAGGAACTAACTCAGGTTAGATCCACCTTGAAAACAAAAATCACATTTGTGTGGAAAGTCTGAACTTAGGCTTTGGCGCAAGCAATTCACATGGTATCCGGGATTAGGCTAACTGGATACCCCCATGCATTAGTCGGAAAGTATTCCAAACTCGAGGTTAGGCAGTGTGTTAGTCCAACACCTAGGTGTTGGCGACGAGTCCACACATGGTAGCACTTCGGTGCGTTCCTCGATCGGGTATATCAGAAAAAAAAGAAAAAAAAAAAAAGGATACTAGATATAGATACACATGAAATAATCAAGGAGAGTGTTTCTAAAGAAGAAAAAGGTTTGAAACTGCCTTAATCCTCTTTAGTCTTTACCATGAAGTTTTACAACTAAGTCTTAATCCTCTTTACCATGTTGTATGGACAGTAAAACCTTACCCATAGGCCATAATCAATAATTTCTTTACCATCTAACAATTTCTTGTGTTGTCATGATCTATATATACATTTTTGAAGACATTTATGAAATAAATCATGGAGTTGGCACTTGTATTTACAATGTATGCCACTGGTGGGTCAGATCAATTTAAAGATTTTGCACCGGAAATATTGAAACAGATCTTTCCTTATTTCTGCAAAATATTTGTTAATATCCAAAACCAAAAACTACTATTAACTGGATTTTATACAACTGATCGAAATTTTAGAGTACGTGCATCACTTACTATTTACACATTTTTTTTTTGAAAAACGTTTAATGCTGAAAATATTTAGTTTAGGTTTTGGAAAAAATAACAATTTGAAATCAGTTCGACTCAATTTAGCAAAAACTAATAAACAACTAAAATAAAATTTATTCCAATATAATTCATAGTTTTTAGTTGTTTATAAATTTTAGTTGTTTAATTATATAATTCTCTAGATATTCAAAAATTTTAAATTGCCTATTGTCTAGATATTTCGTTGTTTAAAAAATTTGTTGTTTAAATTTAATTGTTTAAAATTTTAGTTGTTTAAAATACTTTTAATTTCACGGGACGGGGTTAGATGGTGGGACAAGTTTGGATTGATATTAATACGAGATGGTATAATACGGGTGAAATCCTAGATATAACAATCAAAATACAATTATATCATCTTAAACACTAACAAAACAAACAAAAATATATATTTTAAATTTTTTAGTTATAAAAAAATCGATCCGCGGTGTACCGCGGGTACCTCATACATAGTAATTGTACACTAAATATTATATAGATATAAGAGTTATACATTTAGAAAATTCAAAACATTAGGTCATATTTATAGTTAATCTACTAAAAAATTACATTTTGTTTTTTTTTTTGTAAATATAGCCCCGCGGTGTACTGCGGGTTAAAATCTAGTACTAGTTATTTGATGTAGGTTTTTTACTCTCTCTCTTTTTTAACCTTGATAACAAAGATTCGATTTGATATATAATTTGACGGTTGGTGATCTTTTAAGTTAAATTGATTTTATGGGCTAGCATATATTTTTCGATCCATATATACATTTTCGAAGTACAGAGAATTCCATTAACATTAATTATTTAGATTTACAAAATGAAATCAAAGATATTAACATAAAAAAAACTTTCCAAAAATCTTAACATAATATATTAACCATAATTAATATTTGCCACAATTATATCTATATTCAATTCGATTTTCTTAAGAGATCTCAACAATCTCTACATTTAATTGTGGCCATTCAAATCTTAATCCTGTTTTTAATCTTCAATCTTGACCATCGATCATACGTAATTAATTCAGAAATTATTATATAGAATTAATTATTATTAACTAAAATTTAGAAATATATATATATATATATATATATATATAAATCATACTTTTAAATATAATGATTTATATGTCTTTTAAATAAAATATTATTTTAAATAATAAAATGATGTTTAATTTTGCGGGACGGGTTTGGATCGATATTAATACGGGAACGGTATATATATCACGGATGAAATCCTAAAATTAACAATCAAAATATAATTATACAATCTTAAACACTTAACAAAATAAAAAATATTCAAAAAACAAATACAACTTAAAATTTAATTTTTTAGTTAAAAAAATCGACCCGCGGTATACCGCGGGGTAAAATCAAGTGTAAGAATAAATTTGCAAAAACAAAAAAAGGTTATTTGCAGGGTTTACAAAAAAAAACTTAAGAAAAACAAGTAAGATGCTATAATCAGAAGTTTATTAAGTGATCATCCCTTATATATTAATTGAGAAGCATTTAAAAAAAATAACCTTACCCTCACATGTGATTAACAAAAATGCCATGATGACGTGTCGAGTTTATAGAGCTCCTTAACCCATTTAATTAATTGTCCATCCTTTACTATACTATTTACATTAATTTGCCATTGATATTAATAACACTTATTTTACTCATTAATTAATCCAAAAAAAATTACATCATCCATTATATTGGTTACCACGAGTCCACTTAATTCAAATTCTTCCACTGATTATAGTATTTGGTAACTATAAATTAATAATGGAATTTATAATTACCTCAAAACTCTCATTATGGACTCTATCATTTTACCCATATTCATATAATTTTACCATGTACTACTACATGTACCATAACAAAAGAATATTAAGATATATTAATTAACTTATCCAAAAAAATCCTTACGAAAATATAAATATAAAGAAGTTATGATACTTTATATGAAATATCGATTTAAAACTTTTAAGAAGTAGAAAATGTAGGAATGATATTGTGGAATATATATGGAACCCATAATACTTTCAATCTCTAAGGTTTTATTTAGTTGATCAAATATTAATGAATTTTTTTACGAAGAGTCTACATGTAATCATATAGTGAAGCATTTTAGTTTTGATGTTTGATGACTGCGGTCACATGTAACACAAAATATATGAATTTAATTATTAAATACACAAAAAGATATATGTGCCATAAATGATAATATTTCATCAATATTTTCTCCACAAGGAAGTATTTACCTCGCTCAAATATTTTACGGGTGAATAAAAAATTTTATACAAATTATTTGCAAATTTGAATAAAACAAAAAACTTTTGTTATATATTTTGTTTTATACCAACGGAATTTGGATCCCATATAATAATTTTACTTAAATTGTTTCATCCCGCACATAGTGCGGGTTGTTTTCTAGTTTGAGTTAAAAAGAAAATAACAAAATGACTTGTTCTTGTACTCAACATGAATTCTATTTATACCACTAGTCACTAGACAAATAAAATGATTTTAAAATTTCAATATCCAGGCTAATCCAACTTAGTGCCATAGAGATAAAAGATCCCTAACAGGATTTTTCTTTAATTGGGTCTTACAGTGCCCATTTATAAAATAATCCCCAGCCGTTTTGCGAAATGTAAATTAATCATTTTCTATCATATGAGACTCGATCTCTAAAAACGACTATATATATACTGAGTTTTCTTACAAAAAAACTTTCACTTTTTCCGAAAGTATTTAAAAAACCCATCATTCTTTTTTCAATTTTGAACCCTTATTTTTTGTAAAACAAAATAACACCAATATTGATAAATTTAATTTAATATCAAACAAAATATTGTAATAAAAATAAATAAATAAATAAAATTTGGTTTTAGAATTTTATTTTTTCCTAAATTCAAGTTTTAATTTTTCTTTCCATATTAAATTTTTTAGTCATGATGTAAAACAATAAAACATAAAACGAATATACAAACATTCTCACAAGGTAATCTCAAATTCATTCTTTTAAGCTCATTGTTTCTATCTAAAAAACAAATTGGTGTGTTTTCACTTACGAATAAAATTACAATATATACAACTATAAATATAATCATTCATCCAATTAAATTACACTCATTTTTATTGGTCAATATCCTTGGTAAGTATATTAATTACATTTCAAAATCTAATTGACCAATAACACACGTAAATTAACATATAATGTTTTTTTTTTCGTTTTTTAGATTTCCTTTCTGTTTCAAGAAAAAAAAATTAAAAAAAATCTTGATATACAAATGTAAATAATTATTATATGTAAAGATTCTTATTTTTAAATATTTTTTCTATTTTGTAAAGAAAAATAAAGTAAAAAAGCTTTTGGCACGTTTTAAAATCTGGACTTGATATATGTCGAGATCATGTGAGTTACTAACTTTGAAAACCAAACTTTATATGATAAGATTGGTTACCTTACCTCTATCCCTTTTTTCGTCTCTTCTTCATCTTATTTTTAGGATTTTATCCCTCTTTTTTATTCCTTTTTTCTTCACGTTTTCTTCTCTTTTTGCTTCACTTGTTCTAGAGCTTAATTTCACAAATTCGTCTTTCTAGTTCGTCGTTTCTTCTACCTTTTAATGGAGATTGTTTGACAATAAGGAGTAGAAATTTATTGTTGATGAAGAATAATATGTGAGATTCCTCAACTTGCAATCCACAACAACTCTTAAAGACCTAAAAATTGATAGTTTCAGATGACTACAAAATAAAACAGACTACTTTTGATATGGAATTCACTTATTTAACTACAGATCTCATGTTCTTATGACAAATGAGTAGCAACTAAAATTTTTTGTCAACTACTATAAAAGGAACAGTTCGATACAGTTGTCTGTGACATTTAGAGTTATAGGCGAAGAAAGGAGTAGAGTGAATTCGAATATCGATTTAAATGGGGAGCAACATGACTCAGTTGAAGGAGATAATTATCGTAATATGGGTAAAACAATTTGCAGTATTGGTTATTAAGGATACACCGAATGTTGGTAGAGTTGGTGATGAGGTCGGATCTACGCTGGTAGATATAATTGTAGAGAAGGGAAACATTTCATAAACAAAGAAGCTTTACATGCAATTCTAGAAATTTAGGCCATGAAGAATAACTTCGACTACATGATTACTACGTTTGCAAATGGAGGCTTCTTGCGGAGTGTAAAAAAAATGTCGCTCTTGCCCTATCTTTTAGTCCAAATGTTTTAAAAAAAAAAAAAAAAAAAATAGGGAAAGATTTTGCAAGATTTTAGGAAAATAGAAAAGATTTCTGTAATTTTGTAAGATTTTTATTAAACCTAAGGGTATAATGAAACTTTAATTTTATTAAATCATATATCACTAATCTTTACCAGAAAATGTATTTATGAACAAATTTTTTAATAAACCTTCTTTATTTTCAATTTTTCCTTATTATTTTTTTTTGAGAAATTGTTAGAAATGTCCTCTTTTAGTTACCCTTTTTCAAAAATTTCCCATTTTCTAGCATTTTCAAATTTTCCCTCTTTTAATTTTAAATGACCATTTTACCTTTATTTGAAAAATAGTCAAGTCAACAAAATGAAAATCTGAAGTTTCCGGAAAAAAAAAAATCTGCCAAACCTTATAATTACCTTGTACACGGTTTTACGAAGTATTTATAAGATATTTAAAAGGTTTTATAAGGTTTTCTAAAAGATTATAAATTTTACAAGAGTGTTCAAAAGGGTTTAAATACCTTGTAAAACCGTATAAATACTTCATAAAAACTTTATAAATACCTTGTAAAATCTTATAAACACCTTGTAAAACCGTTTACATGGTATTTTTAAGGTTTTCATAATGTTTGACGAGGTATAATTTTCGTAAAATACGGATCATGTTTCCGCCAAAAATTGCGGAATCATGTTTCCCGCCTAAAACTACGAGATCATTTCTCGGAAAAGTTTTTGGCGGGAAAATATTTTTTGGCGCCGAGAATAATTTTTGGCAGAAAAATTCACCTTTTTATTCTCTGCTTTCACTAAAAAAAAAGTAATTTAGTTATTTTGTACATAATTTTTTTTTTGAAAAAAATATAAAAAAGGGTTGCTCCTTTATTTTATTTTTTTCTTCTGTATGCTCCACTGTAACATCGAGTTGGCACAAATGAATGCACTGCAGCGGAAGAGAAAAACTAACCAACCGTATAAGGCCAATGTAGGATCTAATTCAGTTGAAGGGTATAATTTTTCAAAAACACAACTTGCCAACTTGCCAACTTGCCAATATCTAAAAAGAGATTTTATAACTTTGTCAAAATATACTTATAAAATTTCTTTTTAGATTTTGGCAAGTTAGCAAGTTGTGTTTTTTGGAGAATTATACCCTTGTGTGTAAAGGACAACTAACCAATCGGCCAAGTCAATCAATAAGGTCAACTATCAAAATTTTGGTAAGAAATACTGTAGTATTTTCGTTATATCCCACAGGCCCTTTTTAAACCCATGTTGGGAGGTAGGGAACTTAAACAGTACATTAGTTTAATGTTTGAAATTTTCTAAAAAAGTGGATCAGCGGTTCCGGATCGATCCGATCCGATTGCAGATCAATACTAATGAAAATAAATATATTGTATGTATCTGTCTCTACATATATATATATATATAATTATGAAAACTAAAATATTGTTGGAAAAAATGCTGTAAAAAATACTTGAAAAATATGTCTAATAAACTAAGTTAAGTAACTATTGTTTTAGTTATATACAAACGAAAGATGATAATAAAGTACTACTGTAAACCAAAGAACAATAAGCAACGGGAACGATATAATAGAGAACACACAAGATTGTTTAACAGAAGACAGTATATGACAAGATCCGTGATAGTTTGAAAAGATAATGTCACAATTGATTAATTAGAGAGTAGTAGAAACAAAGTTACAAGTCACAAATCATGTTCGTCTCTCTTCGTCTCCAGGAAATAGACGACGAGAAAAGAAACCAAAACTCTTATTTTTAGTCTACAAAGAAAAGTTTGATTGAATTAGAATGTTTAGTCCTTGAACCGTAATATGGCTGGGTAAACTATTTGCCTGTTTTTTCAAAAAAGAAAACTATTTGCCGGTTTTTCTAGGGTTTACCGTTTTTTTATAGTCTTGGATTATAGTGTTGTGCCCAAACCGGTTTGTTATCCAGGTCCCAGATTTTCCAATTGGACCGGCCGATCCGGTTTGCAAAATACTGAAGAGAGTTAACCAGGAAGCCAAGGAAGAAAACTAGAAAACTGTTGGTTGCAAAAAAAAAAAAAAAGAAGAACTCTCGTAGCAAAAAAAAAGAAAAAAAAAACCGTTGCTTCTTATACAGTTCGTCTGTCACCACCAGTTATATCAAAAAAGAATGATAAATATGACTTGTCGTGGGTACGCACTCTTTCTTGAAAATTTCCTTTGTTTTATTATATTATTTAACTTCGCACTATATAGAGCCGACGTAATATATTTCCCATTTAATGTTCCAAAATCAAAAATGAATATCAACGACGAAACCAAGCAAGCCGTTTACATTATCTTCGACAACAATGACTCATACGTCTCTTCTTTCAACAGCTACCTTGTTGGTTCCTTACACCGCCAAGGGATCGATGTCGTATCGGACCAAACCAGCCCCGAGCTAGAGAACGGTCGGCTCTTTGGTATCAAGCTTGTTTTGGTGGTTTTCTCTAAGCCTTACATTTTTTCTGTGGCGTGTCTAGAGAACCTCGTGAAGCTTCAGGAGTTCTTGCAAGAAAAGGGTCATGTGGTGGTTCCTGTATTCTACGACGAAAGTGTATCGGCCATAAAAGAACAAATGGAGATGTGTGAAGCGTTTCCGGTGCTCGAAAAGTCATTTTCTGTGGATCAAGTGACTAAGTGGCGGCGTGCGCTAGTCCAAACCATGGAATTACAAGGCCATGCGTATAACGATAAACCAAGGTATATATGCGAATGCTATTTCAACAATATTTTCTTACAATGTTACAATTGGAGTTTTGAGCCATTATTTTTTCCAATATATACATGCCCTAATATAAAACGAGTTCTCTCAATGCTATTTAAATCTTAGTAAATCATTGTCAATTATCTTAAATAGCAAAAATATTCGGTTCAGTTTAGTTTGGGTTTGGGTTTAGATTCGCCAGTTATATATATAAAAGTAATCTGGAAAGCCTTTAGACTTTCACAAGATATGATATATAGATTCGCCAGTTATATAATGGCATTTTGCATGCCTTGTTTGTGCTGTATTATAATTTTTAATTCATTCATTGTAGAACGTTGATTACATAATAAAAACCCATTTACTAAGATAATGTGTGTTCAACATAATGATATTATAAATCTTTTCAAGAAATTGTAAACCTCGCAAAGACTCTAGCCTAATGTTTTGAGTACTAGAAAAACTTGTAGAAGACCTGAGTTTATTTATATAAAAATTTCTTACAGTATATCAAACTAAAGTACGAACAATTAATTTTTTGCAGGGAAGAATCCGAATTTATAGAAGAGATTGCCCAAGATATATTTGAGAAGCTCTATCCAACAAAAAATATTGGGATCCCCAAGGTGTTAATAAAGATAGAACACTTGGTATGCAAGCAACCATGGAGCCTTCGCAGTCTAGGCATTTTTGGTGATACTGGGATAGGTAAAACGACATTGGTTAAAGCCGCCTTTCGCAAAATGGCTGGCTATGATTCTTACCACTTCATCATAGTCAGCAACGAAAAGATAACTGAGGTTTTGTCTGATGAAGACTTTAAAGAGATTCCAATGGAAAAGTTTGATCTAAACAATCAAGATGCCGAGCCATGCCACCGTTCAAAAAGAGTTCTCATGGTTCTAGATGATGTGCAAAATGCTCGAGACGCAAAGGCCTTTCTTGGTGGGTTTAATCGGTTTGGTCCAGGGAGCTTACTCATCATAACCTCAAGAGACCAAAAAGTTCTTGAGCAGTGCCATGTTAATGAGATTTATGAGCTCAAAGGTCTAGAAAATGAAGATTCCATGAAGCTATTCACTAGGTGTTTCTTTGGGGAAGATGCTATAGACGAAAAACTTCTGAAGCTTTTCGTGAGAGAAATTGAAGGTTTTGATGGGAACCCGTCTTCTATTCGCTCATATGCCGAGAAGATGAAGGGCAAGAAAACAATAGACTTGGAGACGGCTCTGGGCTGGGGTTGCCACGATTTTTCTAATTACTCTAAGTACACACCTCTTTTGTGTTTTCAGGCAACTACAAATTGTTTCTCCACCGCATGCAACTATCAACTTGATCTTGAGAAGCTCCCGGGACTTGACATAGCCAACTGCTTCTATATGTCTATGTTGAGTGACCTGAGGGCTTTTGACTTGTATAATTATTCTTTGCCACAGTCTTTCTTTTGTGCTCCCTCACACAACTATCTATTTGATATGAAGGATCTCCCGCATCTTAACGTTCCTAGCCGTGCCCTTGAGTCATTGCCTAGTGACTTGAGGATTCTCCATTTCTGTCAAGAATCTATGATTGCTTGTCAGATTATCAAGCATTGGCGGGAAGAATATAAGGTAAGGGAGCTCTACAAAACTCATCATTTTTTTTACTTTTTTCTCCCAAAAATTTACATGATTACATCAGTTAGAAGTGCAAGAGATGTTATGTTTATGGCGCACATACATATTAGGAATTTCACATAAAAAAATATTTAATCAAAATTTAGAAGATTATTTCGGTTTTGTCGGTGTGCTACCATTAAGATTCAAATCTCGTAGAATACATGTTAGAAAAAAACTAAACTTACTATTTGTCGGTTTCGGTTTTTTGTTTGCAATTTCCAAATGATACGATATTTGATAGTAAAATCTCAAATTATTTGTGTCTTTTGAGATCTAATTCTAAACAATATTTTCAGTAGTAAAGAAAAATGCAAACAAAAAATACTTATAACATTAGGATCCTCGTTAATTATACTAAAATTTTGGAATAATATCACTAAAATCAAAATATACAATTTAATCATATAGTTTTGATTTTTGAATACTATCTTTATTATATATTAATGCAGTACAGGATATTTTGTAAAATTATCACAAGCAAATGAATATATGGAACTAGAATATATAAATGTTCAAAAGTATATTATCTAGTGCTTATTTTTATGGAACTTATTTTACAGCAGTATAATTAAGAATAAATCTTTAAGTCATTTCTATAATTAATCTGTTTTTCTTAGAAAGTAGAAGAAATGTAGTGGGTATTAATCGGTTTTTATAAATAGAAACAAACATTATACAGTACGTAGTTTTTCATTAGGCATCTATTATATTATGTATTTGTAAATAATAAATATATATTATGTTCTATTAAATAAAATAAATATTTAAAAGATTATTAACCAAAAGTTATCGTAGACGTGCATTCTTTAATTAACTTGTCAAATAACTTCATCTATATTATTAGATAATTTGGTCATTACACGTAGACTATTCTATTCATGCAGTTGACGTTTCAGTTTTAAGAACACAACTGATTATTTTTTCTAAGTTAAATTTTTTTTTTCTTAGAGCTTTCTGAGTTGGAAGAAAATGAAGCTTGGCCATTTTAAGAAACGAATTGAAGTAATAGAAATATCGGATTGTACAATCATGGAAAGCATAAGTGTCACTGATCAGCTTAAGCCTCACCAACTAAATCTCTCAGGTTGCATTGAGATAAAACTTTTTCCAAAAGTTGCACCATCACCCATAAGAAAATTGAGACAATGGAGACTCCAAATAGATAACATATGTCTTCTCTGTAATTCAGCAAGCGAAACCAGATGTCACCTCTATATTGATTGCACCTTTACTTGGTGGATTTGGATTGCAATATGCAATCGAATGCATCTCCCTCCTTTACGTTTATGGGAAGATGCTCAGTCTGCCATGATAAGCCTCAAAGGATCCAAAGTTAAAAATGTCCTATCTTTAATGGCATGGAGATCAACTATCCACGGTCTATCGATTGAGAGAAACCAACGTCTTCGCAGATGTTATCAATCCGCGGATGCAATACTGGCCCAAATCGACAGAATCTTCAGAAAACGTGCTTCATATTTGAGAAAGAGCAAACCTAAAATTGCTTCTAAAGTCCTTCAAATCTGGCTTGGAACTTCTTCACCTCCCTAATGCCTTAAATTATGTTGCATCTCAGAAAATAACACTAAAAAAAAAAAAAAAGCGTTGATGAACCCATGAGTTTTCTCGCTTTGAGCACTATGATGAGGTAACAGAGACGAGAGACGTTGAGCGTGGAGGGAAAGTCAACAAGAAAAAAGAAACCAAATCCTAAGTATAACGACTAAGTCTCTATTTCCTTATTGTTTTAATTATGCAATACTTGGTCTTCTCTGTTCCTGAATTGTAGGATCAGAAAAGTCACGTACTTTCCCATTTCCCCATTTGTTTCATGTTTTGTAGGAACGAGAGTTCCATTTCCTTTTCTATATAAATCCAAAAAAACAAAAAAAGAGGTAGTATTCACTACCCAAAATCTTGTGTCTAAGTTTCAATTCTCTTGCTTTGAAGAGAGACATTAAGTGGTATCAGAGCTACCTTTTTTTTCAATATTCAACATTACTCTCCAGCAATCCAAACGAAAAGGGAAACATATCGTGTCTCCGGAGATATCCGGCGGAACGACTGGAGGAATTAGAGTCTGAGTCATGGAATGATGCAGGATGAGATGCAGAAGATGAACAGTACTATGTTCGATTTGAAAGGTGATATGGAGGAGATGACTGCTAGATGGAGGAATCTTTCAAACGATTGACGGAGGCTGTTACGAGCCGCGACAGTGGCAGTTCGGTGGCGTCGCGAGGAGACAGAAAGACGGATGGCAATCAGTCTTGAATTAGCCATCTCTTTTTTACTCGAGTATTGTTGGCAGAGTATACTCTGTTTACTAACAACACTAAGTCAATCTCAAAACATTTATCTGCCACTTCTCGAGCATTTAATGGGAGCCTTAGTAGGAATAAAACCCTTCTTAAGGCCGACTTCTTGACATTTGCTGATATTCAACCACCTGGTGAAGCCAATGAAACCGTGAGTAGATTTAATCGTGTGTTGCTCATCGCCTGCCTCGAATAACCTTCCAACATTGCAGTTAATTAAGCTAGTAGGACGTTCAACATTGTTGAATGCATTTTACCATGAGGTTGTTGTTTTGGATTTCGTAGTCTTGAAACGAGACAATAGCACAAAGAGAAATTCCAACAAACCCACTTTCACACAAATGCCAAACCCAAATCCTCTCATTCAATTACAAGATCGTCAAAATGAAACCCAAACACTCATAAACAAAAAAAAAACACAGAGGTTTCATCCTTACCTGGCACGACGGCTTGAGAGCTGAAAGGTGTCAGTCAAGCTACACACATCAAACAACAACGGCAGCACTCAAAAAAATAAGTGGGGTTAACACAATCATCATGCCGAAAGATTACCATTTCAGATTATTAGTGTGAGAGAGAATTATGAAAAAGATTGTCTTCATTCAACTGAAAAAAGAGTCTTACAAAGAGCTTAAATACTAGAGTGTAGAGTCATACCTGAAAGATAACCAAACAAGAGCCAGAAACAGCTAAGTAAAGTCTCTCATAAAATATTACCTTTCTGCTCTAAAACTTGACAGGACGTCCCGTGAACAATGAATCTAAAGAAAAATAAAATCTGCGTTTTCTCCTCTAAAATTTCCAGGATTTTGAGTTGACTCACATCTTTAGTCATGCTGGATTTCTTCATCACGACTTGGAGTTTTTGTTTAAGAATTCATTTTGAACAGATTTGTCTCCCCCTTGGAAATTGATCTTAACCATGTGCGTGACCACTGAATTTATCTTTCCTTCTTGGAGTTCCATTTGCATCTCAGTTTGATTATAGCCTGTTCTTTTTCTTGTTGCGCGATCAAGACGGCGACCAAAATTTTCAGCGACACTTTCTCACCACCGACACTCAGCGATCCTTTTTGGCGACTTCTATTTGACTCTAAAGCTGTTGATGGTGTCGCTGGTTTTATCGGCGACGTTTTGGTTAGTCGCAGCGTCTCCAATATCAACGTCGGTGTTAAACTCTCCACGATCTTCCCTTCAAACGAGTTACTTACATAAGAGTCTTTGGTCGCTATCTATTGTCGCTAGTGACAATGTTCCGAACAGGCCCTATCATCTCTTCCTGATCTTTGCTTCTTCTTTGGTCGTCCATTATCCCTTCTTGTTTTTTTCTTTTTCTTTACTCTTCCATAAACCCCTTCTGAAGTTTCTTGAAAGCTCTTTTCAACTGGCATATCGTACTTTGCTTCATGAGAACTGTTTTTGTACTTATCCCTTGCATACACCAGACTGAAACCACACTGCAACACCTTAAGCTTTTCATTCGCACCTGTGATAGTAAAATTAAGGGAGGCTTGGGTAGAATTGCATTTATCCGAGTTACCGTCTTCAGGACACTTTATAGTATGTGGGTAACTGGTGTAACCAATAAACACATGGTCTGACTCAATCTTGTCTTTTTCGTCTTCATGTCTGGTCACTTTTCCGTCTTCATGTCTGGTCCAACTTCCTACTGGAAAAGTAAATGGGATCCAAGACTTGTCTTCAACCTTAAAGGTGCATGTCACTGAAAATCGACTGATTTGATCTTGGTGTTCAAAACATGAGACTACAGCACATAGAGCAATCCCGGCAAGCTTCTTGTCATGCCAATGTGGGAGGAGTTTTACTTTTAACTCAGATCCAACTGTTTCATGACAAAACCAAGAAGGCACTTCACATCCAGGAAAGCAAGTGCTGAACAAAGACTCTGAAACAAGACCCTGCAAAGTTCAAATAAGTAAAATCTTAAAACTGCAGAGTTTCTTTGAAATGCAAAAATCTGAGAGAGGGATACAGAGTGAGACAAAGCGGTAGAGATAGGTACAGAGAGATACCCCATTGTAGCGTTTCCGAGCATATGATAACAGCTGGCATTTCCTTTGAGCATACGATGTGATTTCCTCCTTTGCAGCTTGTTCCAGGTTCTGACAGTTGGTGAAAATGAATGTGGAATGATTCTGTTCGGTTGGCATGATACGGGCCAAAGGCTTTGAAACCGTCTTCAGCAAACTACAGCCGTGTGCATCTAAGCACTGAAGATTTGGTGGAAACTCTGGAACAGATGTAAGCTTCGTACAATACTTCAGGTTCAGCCATTTTAGTTGAGAAAGGTGACTGATTCCAATAGGAAGGCAGCTGATCTTCGTATTTCTGCTTAAGCTCAAATACTGCACTGAGGGTAATTGTGGCATCACTTCTACGGCTGTCCCATCCAAAAGTAAAATGTTTAAAGAGCTCATGTTGATTTCAGGGAAATTCTTTAGGTTGAAACAATCAGAGAGTATCAGTTCTTGAAGAGCTTTCAGCTCATTAACACGACCTGGGATTTCCTCCAGCATTTTGCAGTCTTTCATATTCAATACCACAAGGCTCTGGAGCTTCTCCATGTTCGTAGGAAGCTGACTTATTTCTGTGCCATCTAAGTATAGTGTTTCTATATTATCTGAAATCAACGGAAAATCTTTAAAACTTGAGCAGCCGCTGAGAGTAAGTGTTTTCAGAGAAACCAAATTCATCTCTGGAAGAAATTCGAGACTTGTGCACCCTTTCAGATTCAGGAAACTAAGCACTTTCATTTTGTGCATATCATGTGGCAACGTTTTCAGTGTTGTGCAACCTTCAAGGTTCAATCTTTGAAGCTTTTCAGCCTTTAATAACCCTGACAAGCTGCACAACTTACTTGAGTGCTGGAGATCGACCCACTTTAAGAATGGTGTATCCTATTAGAATAAGAAAAATCGTTCAGCCACCCAGTCAAACAAAAAAAGTTCTATAATTTAACCATTCACAAAACTATCAACAAATTATTCAGAGACAAACCTTGTCACCCTCCCAGAGTTGTTTAATCTTGCTGCGAGGCAGCTTAAGGTCAACGAGATTAATCGGGTCAAAATCGTTTGGAAATTCTTCCAACGGGAATTCTAGCCAGTGGAGGCATCGAACCTTTTTCAATGGTAACTTAACTCCTTCAGGGGTGTTTATCTTATTGGTAGTTTTACATTCCTGGGGACAATGAGAATTGTAGAACTTGAGGTACCGAAGATTACACATATCTTCGAAGTGGTCGCAATCTAAGCATATTTCGCCTTCCACTTCAGACAAGTCTAGGAAAATTCCTCTCACATCCTTAGGTCTCACCAGTTTATTCTTCAGAACATTAATTGTGCCTTCCTTGATAATGTCTTGATGGAGCCACAGCCTCCGTTGTTTGCTACCACCAATTTGAGTGGATGCTTTAGGATCAAGTTCCCTAGACAATGTATACAGAAGATCATGCATCTCCACTCGACCGTCACAAGTATTAATCAGGCACATATCGGAAAGGGCTTCTACTGCTCCCGTAGATGAAGCCAATAGACTTTCTATATATTCTACATCATGCGATCTGAAGCAGGCTATGTCTAGAAATGCATCTTTTTGCTCTGAACTCAATTCATCATAACTTACTTTGAAGACGCGTCGAGGGATGGGACTTTGTGTGAGTGTCTTCAGTTTGTCATTCCAATAATCTATATTTTGCTTCTTAAGATCTCCACCCAATACTTTGAGAGCTAGTGAGTGGCCTCTGGAGTAATGTACAAACTCTTCCGACAGCTTCATGAAATCATCCTTGGATTTATCAACAGAAGCATGATAGTGAAAAACTTGTAAGCTGTCTCTGTGGTTCAATTTTTGGACCATGTAAGTATCATCAACCAGACCATTTGTTAATGACATGTCACTTGTTGCAATGACAATCTTGCTTCCTTTCTTAATCCAGTCAAGTCTCCCGAGAAGAGCATCTATTTGTTTCCTTGTACTAACATCGTCAAGAATGACAAGAACTTTGCGTTTGAGCAGCTCATCCTTGTACATGTTGTATGGGTCTTCATCATTGTCAATCCGGGGATCTGCCAACGACGTCAGCAACTCTCCTAAGAGAGTTGTGGGTAAACAAACACTGGAGTCTTCTGACTTTCGACGGATTTGATCAACTAACGAATGCCTAATGAACTTAGGCTTCCACTTCTTAAAGAGCTCTTTTAAGAGTGTGGTTTTACCAATTCCAGGCATCCCAAAAACTCCAATGATACGAGTTCGACTATCGTCTTCAAAATCCAGCTTCTCTTCCAATTCCTCTAGGCGTCGTTCGTTTCTCTTGGTGAGGAAGTTCCAGCGTCTCTATCTCCTGAAGGGTCCACAGAGGTGTTTTGGCTTACCACCCAAGGAATTTTGGATAGAACATTCGAAACCGCCACCACAATTTCATTAACTGTCCGGTTCTCGTCGCTGACATACGGAGTGAGAAAAATAAATAATCAGGTCATCACCGTATAAGATTCGACAAGGTATTGCTAAATCTATCTACAATTCCGTTGGGGAAATGAAATACCTTTTCTCGTCCACAGTAATGCCGAATAGATTAGGAATCGACTTCCAAACTTCCTCCCACTTCTTCTTCCTCTCATCACCCTTCACAAGACTCCAGAATTTATTACCGAAACGTCCTTCCAAATCTCTTACGGTAGATGGTTTCACCTTGTAGAAGATGGGAATCACCACCAGTGTACCTTCCTTCATGCAATCGTTCATCTTATCCGCCTCTTTCACGCACCAGTCTGATTCAGTATAGTTCTCTGAGAAGATAGCTAGAGCGATTCTCGACTCTTCTATCCGCGTTAAAAGGGATTCTAACGATTTACCTCTGTCTTCAAATTTGTCCATAAATACATTGATCTTATTCCTAATTAACGCTTCAACGAGATGGCTGACGAATCCATTGCGCAAATCCTTCCCCCGGAAATTGATGAAGACTTGGTGTTGCGGAGGTACTGTGGAGGTGGAGGAAGCCGCCATGGAAAAGATTTTTTTTTTCCGACTGTCTGGATTTGTATCTCTTGGTTTGTTGCAAAGTTCTTTTAGTTGACCGGCACGTTGGCGACTTGGTCAACGAGGGAGGTGCAAGTGCAAGTGCAAGTGGGAGAAAAATTGGACAGAAACAATTAGGACCGTGTAATATACTGGTTTATCAATACATCTCTTTTTTTTTTTTTTTTTTTTCATCAATATCAATACATCTCTTTTTCAAATATAAATTGGAAAAAATATTATTATTTTTTTAACGTCTAGATTTATTATTTATTGAATATCATTTAAATCATCTATTTCTACTATTTTTGTTAGTTTAAAACATAAACTTTAAACTTGTGATTTAAATCTTTAATAAACATAAACATAAACATAAATTTTCGTTGACAAAGTCAATTGAAGCACATCGTTACTTGACTAAACGGATCAATAAGACGATGTCATCGCATAACTGACACTTCGAAGCCATCGCATAATTTTTCTTATACATCAACATGATTTCCATCTTCCTCTTTAAAAACTATGCGATGACATCGTCTGATTTTTTCGTTTAGCCAACTAACTATGTACCTCAATTGGCTTTGTCAACGAGAATTCGTGATTAAATTGAAAGTCATCGCATAACTGACACTTCAAAGCCATCGCATAATTTTTCTTATACATCAACATGATTTCCATCTTCCTCTTTAATAACTATGCGATGACATCGTCTGATTATTCCGTTTAGCCAAGTAACTATGTACCTCAATTGGCTTTGTCAACGAGAATTCGTGATTAAATTGAAAATCAATATAAATTGAGCATTTAAATCATCATGCCCACATAAAATTGAAGATTTAAATCACCAGGTCCAGAGTTCATGCTTTAAACCCTTGTTCTAAAAATCGGCCGCCTAGGCGCTGATCGGAGGAGCACCGCGGCGATTTTGTCCAAATCGGTGAGAAAAATCGGATCTCCGATTTTTTGTCCGCCTAGACCGCCTAGGCGGCCGCCTAGCCCGCCTAGACGGCGCCTAGCCCAATTTTTTTTTTTTTTTACTTTTTTTTTATCTAAAATTCAAAACGTCCTACTTATGTTCGTAATTTGTATAAAAATCATAAATTTAAAATTAAAATCTTGTTTTCATGTGTTTAATACAATTTTAAAAACAATATTATATAAATTTCTTAATTATAATGGATTAATATGTTTTTAAAACATTAAATAGCCCTAAAACTAATCCCCGATTAATCCCCGTGTAATCCCCGATTTTCTTGCTAGGCGCTAGGCGCATCCTCACCGCCCGACTAGCGCCTATCGATTTTTTAAACACGGCTTTAAACCAACGAAAATGGTAAATTGATGATTTAAATGACATTTTTCCCAATATAAATTTATTAAATTTTATTGTAATCATACGTAAACTCTATATTAAACTTTAGTATAATCAACTACGAATTTAAATATTAAGAATTTAGATTTGGAATCTCAAAAATATGTTTATTAAAATTTATAAAAAAATAAATAAAGATATTTAGTCTAATGGTTAAAATATGAGTTTGTGAAGATAAAACTTATTTTCTATCTTCTCACTCTCTTCTCTTTAAATGTAGATCTTCTTTTTAAAAATCGTCCTAGACTCTCCGGTTGTCCTTTCGACGTCGGGGAGGGCCTTTCTGTTCCTTTGCTGCATGTCGTCCGCCTTTCTCTTTCTTCTGAAGGGAACAACTGTCTTTATTCTACATGGCCTCTAGTTGGTGGTTCGGAGTCGTTCCGGCGCGTGGATCCAAACGAGTTTCTTGGTGGTCGCCATGGGACGGCACCGATCGTTTCTTGGTGGTGGCGAAGTGAAGATCAAAGGAGAACAGAAACAATTGAAGCAAATTTAATCCCAAAAAGAAAAAAAGAAAAAAAAAGAAGGCTTAAGTATGTTCGGAGAATTCTATACTATGTTATCTGAAGGCTTAAGTAAAAAATTGTTTTTGGAATTTGAACAAAATTCAAAGATTGAAAAACACTTGGAACTAGAAATTATTAAATTTTCTAAAATTTAAATTGTTTTTTTATTTTTTTTTCGAAAAACCATAACATAAAAGTTTACAATTGAACACACACAAAATTTAAAACCATTACTCAACCTCTTAAATATAAATTTTTCAAAATTAATATTCAAATAAATTAGAGCTAATACTAAGAGACCATTGCCCTCCGTTGGTTAAGAACTTAAGATAAGTGATGAGTAGATTACAGATCGTATTGATAATAACTCTTTACAGCCGATAAGAACAATTGATATTTGTTTTTGTCATTTAAAAATGAAAATATAGAAAAAGATAAGATATACGCCAGCAAAAATGCCGTAAGGGGGACTTTGAAAGGTTGACAATTAAAAATGCCGAAAGCCAACTATGACCATGAATCCATGATAACGATCCCACAGCTTTAGGTCCACGTTTAGTATAACCAAGAGTAGACCATCATGAATTGAAGTAAACCGACATTGATCAGCTAAACCGGAATGTATCTCCAACAGGATCCCCCATTAAATCATGATAGAGAGTTAATTTCAAAGTGCTTCAAGCAAAATTGAAGGTTTCGAGGTACGAAATCATGAACGATTGCGAAAGGGCTTCGCCAATTGTCTACATCAGCTGTGTAGCCGAGGTACGATACTCCTTCGTCAGCCACCTCTTGGACGCTCTCAGCCGGAAAGGCATCAATGATGTGTTTGTGGATAGCGATGATGTGCTTTCCGAGGAGGCCCAGGGAAAGGTAGAGAGATCTAAGATTTGTGTGATAGTTTTACCCGGAAACCGTACGGTGTCCCTTGAGAAGCTCGTGAAGGTTCTCGAGTGCCAGAGGAACAACGACCAGGTGGTGGTGCCGGTGCTGCACGGAGACGGTCCATTACAGGGTGAATGGCTTAGGGAACTCGAATTGAGGGGATTATCACCAGTCCACAGGTATTGGCAATTCACATCATTTTTTTCTTAATTAGGCTTTCCTTTACGACAAAATTAGGGCCAATTAATTGCAAACCAAGCTGGTAATTTTGCAATTGTTGGAGATCCAAACCCAGCCCGACCCGAACATTTCAAATCTAATAACACATATATTTGGAAGAATTTCCTCAAATACTCTCATTGGATTATTTTAAATCAGGCTTTTAACAAAGTTCAAAGGTAAAGGTTGAAAGATTTGATTATTGCTATTTGAAGTGTTATACCAATCGAAATGAAACACAACTGTGTAAAACAAAATTAAGAATTCAATAAAGATACTCATTCTGTTTGAAAAGCAAAACTTTTTGGTAGACTAGTCACTAGTGTAATGTTCCCTTAAATAAATATGGCACAGGAAGGAATGCAGTGACTCCAAACTAGTAGAAGAAATTGTCAGAGATGTGAATGAGAAGCTCTTTTATATGGGACGAATTGGAATCTACTCAAAGGTGGTGGAGGTAGAAAATATGATTAACAAGCAACCGTTGGGCATCCGCTGTGTTGGAATTTGGGGTATGCCTGGCATAGGCAAGGCTACACTTGCAAAAGCGGTTGTTGACCAGATGTCTGGCGGATTTGATGCTCATTGTTTTATCGAAGACTATGACACATCTATTCATGAGAACAGAGTTTATCGTATTTTGGTGGAACAATTAATGAAAGACGATCCTGGAAATGGCGGTACCATTACGAAGATGAGCTTGCGCAGAGACAAATTAAACAATAAGAGAGTTCTTGTTGTTCTCGATGATGTGTGCGATCCTCTGCTCGCAGAGTCTTTTCTAGAAGGGTTTGACTGGTTCGGTCCTCAAAGCCTGATCATCATCACCTCCAGAGACAAACAGGTCTTTCGCCTTTGCCGAATCAATCAAATCTATGAGGTTCAAGGTTTAAATGAAAAAGAGGCTCGTCAACTTTTCTTGCTGTCTGCGTCTATGAGTGAGGAGAATCTCCATGAGCTATCAATGAAAGTAATAAAATATTCTAATGGAAACCCGTTGGCTATCAGTATTTATGGTAAAGAGCTGAAGGGTAAAAGACCATCAGAAATGGAGACTGCATTCCTCCAAATCAAGGGATATCCTCCTTCTAAGATTGTTGATGCAATCAAGAGCAGCTATGGTACACTCAGTGACAGTGAAAAGAACATTTTTTTGGACATAGCTTGTTTCTTCCAGGGAGACAATGTCGACTATGTGATGCAACTGCTTGAGGGTTGTGGTTTTTTTCCACATGTAGGAATCGATGTTCTCGTTGAGAAGTGTTTGGTGACTATTTCAGAAAACCGAGTTGAGATGCATAATCTGATCCAGGATGTTGGCCGAGGTATAATTAATGCCGAAACAGTTGAGATAAAGGGGCACAGCAGACTGTGGGAACCTTGGAGTGTCAAATATTTATCAGAAGATAATTACTACAAAGCAAATGGAGAACCCGAAACAACTTTCAAACGTGCTCAGGTCTGTTATAGTTTGATAGTTTCATATTTAACCTACTTTATGAGCCAACGTCCTAATATATCCACTTCCAATATTCTTTCAGGGCGTTGAAGAGATTGAATGCATGTTTCTTGATGCATCAAACTTAAGTTTTGATGTCAAGCCTGCTGCCTTTGATAATATGTTGAACCTTAGATTGCTCAAGATTTACTGTTCCAATACTGAAGTCCATCATGAAATCAATTTCTCCGAAGGCGTTCTCCATTCTCTTCCTAATGAGCTAAGACTCCTACACTGGGAGAACTATCCTCTGCAGTATTTGCCTCAAAAATTTGATCCTAGGAACCTTGTTGAAATTAACATGCCATATAGTCAACTTCGGAAACTTTGGGGTGGAACCATTGTAAGAAAACTATGATACCATCTTTCACGTTTATCAATACTACATATGTGTTTTACTCCTTTTAGTTTTTTTTCTCAGAACCTTGAGATGTTGAGGACGATCAAGCTTTGTCATTCACAGCAACTAGTTAATATTGACGATCTCTTAAAAGCTCAAAATCTTGAGGTAATTGATCTCCAAGGTTGTACAAGCCTTAAAAGTTTCCCAGCCACAGGTCAGTTGCTGCATCTACGAGTTGTCAATCTCTCAGGTTGCTCAAAGATCAAAATTTTCCCAGAGATTCCACCAAATATTGAGACACTGCATCTCCAAGGTACTGGCATAAGAAAACTACCAATTAGCCCGAATGGTGAACAGCTTGGCAGTCTTTCAGAATTCAAAGGTCTCTCACATGCCTTGATACTCAAGCATTTAACAAGCCTGGATAAATGTAGCTCATCTAGTCAAGATCTTGGCAGGCTTATTTGCTTGGAGCTGAAAGATTGCTCTCGTTTGCGAAGTCTGCCTAACATGGCTCATTTAGAATTTCTGAATGTTTTTGATCTCTCTGGTTGCTCAAAGCTCAAGACTATTCGGGGTTTCCCTCCGAACCTGAAAGAGTTATATCTTGTTGGCACTGCAGTAAGAGAAGTGCCACAACTTCCTCAAAGTCTAGAACTCTTGAATGCGCATGGTTCTCGTTTGCAAAGTCTGCCAGACATGGCTAATTTAAAATTTCTGAAAGTTCTTGATCTCTCCTGTTGCTCAAAGCTCAAGATCATTCAGGGTTTCCCACGAAACCTGAAAGAGTTATACCTTGCTGGCACTGGGTTAAGAGAAGTGCCACAACTTCCTTTATGTCTAGAACTCTTGAATGCACATGGTTGTGTCTCTCAGAAATCAATTCATTTGGACTCCGAGAAGCCTCCTATGCATTACACATTCAGTAATTTTTTTGACCTATCTCCACATATCGTCAATGATTTTTTCGTGAAAGCCCTGACTAATGTAAAACACATACCAAGAGAGAATCCATAGGTAATACTCTCTCCTTCCCTCTCCATCCTTCCCCATCACCCTCACAATCCCCTTCTCCCTCACAGTCCCTCTCTCCGTCTCTTTCCACTTCTCTCTCCCTCTCTCTATAATACCTGTTATATATGTACACAACCACATCCTCCTCATATCATATCTGACTTACTTTACGTTATTGCAACAGGATCTCAACAAAGCTCCGACTTTCAGCTTCAGTGCGCCCTCACATACAAATCAAAATGCCACACTTGATCTGCAACCAGGATCTTCTGTAATGACACGACTAAATCCTTCTTGGAGGAACACGCTTGTGGGCTTTGCTATGCTGGTGGAAGTTTCATTTTCAGATGATTACTCTGATGTTACTGGTTTAGGCATACGCTGTGTTTGCAGATGGAAAAACGAGGAAGGCCACTCTCAGAGGATAGAAAGATATTTGCATTGTTGGGCTACAGGGGAAGCTGTTCCAAATGTTCAAAAGGATCATACGTTTGTCTTTTGTGATGTCAACATGCGCCCAAGTACCGGTGAAGGAAATGACCCTGATATCTGGGCTGACTTAGTTGTATTTGAGTTCTTTCCTGTCAATCAGCAGACAAATTGTCTAAATGATAGTTGCAGAGTGACAAGATGTGGAGTCTATGTAATAACCAGTGTTCTAAAAAGCGGTTTAGGCGGTCGCCTAGGCCCCGACTAGGCTCTAGGCTCTCATGCGACGCCTAGATAACCGCCTTGACCGCCTAAAATTACATACATCTTGTTTAATATATATTTTTTAATTTTAATTAGAGTTTTATTTATATATATAGTTATAAATATTCTTATATTATTTAATATATATATAAATAAATATTTTATCTAGTTTTTGTTTATAATTTCATAATTTTAGTTTTATATAGATATTTTATATAACTTTTATATATAATATCATATTTATAATGTTTTATGTTATAAACGTCTAAACCGTCTAAAAAATCGCCTAGGCTCCGATTAAGCGTTCTAGGCGCTAGGCACTGGGTCACCGCCCGCTTAGCGTCTAGCGCTTTCTTGAACACTGGTAATAACTGCTGCAACTGGCAGTCCAAGTCTTAAGAATACTTCTCCAGTTTTGTCCTTGGATCCGATGGAAGTTTCTGGTAATGAAGTTGAAGAAGTATCGAGAGTCAGCTATGATGGTTTACCGGCGATGGAAAAAGCTCTATTTCTTTACATAGCGTGTTTGTTCAATGATGAGGATGTTGATTTGGTGGCACCACTTATTGCTAGCGTTGGCTTGGCTTTTGGCTCTGAGATCAACAACTTAGCCGATCAGTCTCTCATACATGTATCTTCCAGCGGACAAATAGTGATGCATTGTTTGCTACGAAAAATGGGTAAAGAAATTCTCCATAGAAAATCTATGCTGCCTGGTAGCTCGAAAGATTTAACCCGAGACAATGAAAAGGTCTTTGTGGCTTCTTCTTTGTCTCACGTTAGGAGATATGATGTTTTCCTGAGCTTCAGTGGGCAAGATGTCTGCAAAACCTTCCTCAGCCACCTTGTTCGACGATTCGATAGCGAAGGTATCACTACATTCAGTGATGCTGAGATAATGAGAGAACTAGTAATCGGTCAAGAAATTAAACAAGCAATAAGAGAGTCAAGGATCTTGATCGTCGTGTTCTCGAAAAACTTTGTCTCTTCAAGCTGGAACCTGCAGGAGTTGGTGGAGATCGCAACGTGTGGGAAAACGTCGGGTCAAATAGTGATACCAATTTTCTACAAAGTGGATCCCTCTGATGTTAGGAAACAGACAGGAAAATTTGGAAGGCTATTTGAAGAAACTTGCAAGAACAAAACAGTAGATGAGAAACAACGATGGCGCAAAGCTTTGACTGATATAGCAAATATAATCGGTTTCATTAATGAACACTGGTACGTTAACTTGGAGTCATTATTAATCTTGAATCTCACAAATAGTTTGCTTGAGTTGTGAACGCTAATGAAAAAATTCATACAAAAGTATTTCTCACGCCTGTATAAATCTAGGCTATATCGAAATTAAGGATTGCCAAAATAACATAAATCTCGAATAGATTAATATGCGTGGATGGTGTGTATAATAAGCAATAAAATTGCTGCGTGAAATATGACTATTGTAATAATCTTTTAATGATCTTTCTCATTGTCAGGGGAAACGAAGCAGACATGATAGAAGCACTTGCTGCTGCTGTTTCAGAAAGACTGAGAATTGTGCCATCAAACGATAGATTCATTGCTACAAAAAGAAAATCTGAACTCTTAAATTAAATGACCAGTTAATAACTGGCAGTTATGTCCTAAGATTCCCTCTTTTCTTCTTATTTTTTGCAAAAAAAGATCAAAACTTCTGTGCACTTAACACATCTCCGAACAAGTTTGAGTTCCAATTTTTACACCCAACTCATTGGAGAAAATTCTAAGAATAGAGCATGCTTGAAGTTATCCTATCTTGTTCAAAACGTTGATAGGCTCGTCTAGTTCTCAGAAACAAGACAACACTTGAAGCTAGTCCAATCACCAACAAGCATCCCCACCACACAAACGTTAGGAGGTAACAGTCTCGTCCCATACATATAACCGACTCGGTCTTTGACCCAGCCACGCTATGGGATTCATAGACCAAAGCAGCTAAGAAACCGTAGACCAACGATCCTATAGGTATGTTTGTGATGAGGATGTTGTGGATTGTGGTTAACCCCGACGCTGTTGGGTCCAAAAAGCTCAGATGTGATAGAAACAGCTGCTGCAAATATGAAACCTGAACTTAGACCGATTAGAGCTGTTCCTGCTTGTAACGCTGCCAAGCTTCCTGATGATGGCAACAAGTATAGAGCAATTGTGGTTGGTAAAAGAGCACACCCGGTTCTAGCAAAATAAATTAAACCTTCCTGCACAATTCACATTTTGTAAAACTATAAGCGGCTAGGGTTTTTAGAATGAATTCTTCTTATTATTTCACAAGAGATTACAAGCTCTATTTATACAAGTCTATAACTTGAAGACCAAGTTATATGTTTCCTAATACTTCTAGAACATGATTTGAATAGGAAATACAAAATATACACCAATATCTCCCAATACTCCCCCTCAAGTTGGAGCATGGAGATCACAAATGCCCAACTTGGACGACAACTTCCGGAAAGGACCACGACTCAATGCTTTGGTAAGCAAATCAGCAGGTTGCTCATCTGTCCGGATATGAACCATTGTAAGCACACCAGCTTGAACCGCATCACGTACGGCATGACAATCACGTTCAATATGTTTAGTACGTTCGTGGAACACCGGATTATTCGAAATGTGGATGGCAGCCTGACTATCACAAAACAAACGAATAGGCTGAGTTTGAGGACATCCCAAGTCCCCGAGAAGCTTACGCAGCCACAAGACCTCATCCAAAGCATTTCGCATTGATCTATACTCAGCTTCAGCGGAAGATTGCGAGACCACATTCTGTTTCTTCGTCTTCCACGAAATAGGAGATCCTCCCAAAAACATGACATAACTACTAACTGATCTTCGAGAAGTCGGGCAAGTGCTGAAATCGGAATCGCAATAAGCGGTTAAAGTGAGATCAGCATTGGAGTCCAACAAAATTCCTTTGCCCGCAGAATATTTCAAATAACGTACAACTCGCAAGGCAGCCTCCCAATGATCAACGCGTGGTGTCTTCATATATTGAGATAAAATATGGACCGAGTACGCAAGATCCGGACGAGTCGTGAGAAGATAGATTAGACGACCAATCATTCGTCTATACTGTTGCGGGTCTGTGAGAAAATCACTTGTGCTCAGCCCCAACTTGGGATTCTGATCGAGAGGTGTTTTTGCGGGTCTAGAACCAAGTAAACCAACTCCACTAATGATATCAAGAACATACTTTCGCTGAGACAAATAAATACCTTCTTGATTTCTAGCAATCTCAATCCCCAAAAAATATTTGGCCTTACCCAAATCCTTCATATGAAAACATCTCCCCAAATACTCTTTAAAACTTTGCAACATACGTGAGTGATTGCCGCAAATAAGCAAGTCATCAACATAAATTAGAACCCGCAGCTCGAAACCTCCACGTGAATAAGTGAACAAGGAGTAATCTTCATATGACTGATCAAAACCAAATTTCGTCAACGCAGCGGTTAATTTTGCAAACCAACACCGAGGAGCTTGCTTAAGTCCATATAAAGATTTTCGGAGACGACAAACTTTATTCGGGTCCGAATGACGAAAACCAACAGGGAGTTTCATATAAACTTCCTCCTCTAAATCACCGTGGAGAAAAGCAGTATGCACGTCCATTTGATGAGGTTCCCAATTTTTTCCTGCGACAATACATAACAAACCACGAACTGTGGTCATTTTTACAACAGGCGCAAACGTCTCATTATAGTCTTCACCTTCAACTTGACGGTTTCCACATGCAACCAGCCATGCCTTATAGCGTTCAACAGTCCCGTCGGCATGAAACTTAATTTTGTAAACCCACTTGTTATTAATGGCTTCCTTACCCGGCGGGAGATCAACAACATCCCACGTATGATTAACTTCAAGAGCATCAACTTCAGAACCCATGGCATTAGTCCATCGCGGATCTTTCATTGCTTGCTTATGAGACGTGGGCTCAACAGCGGCCACTATTGCCGCTAAAAACACTCGATGAGCAGGTGAGAATTATTCATCAGAAATATAATTTGTAAGAGGATATGGTGTCGTACCTTGGACCAAAGACGAGGAGTCTGAATCGGAGTCGGGTGAAGCGTGATGGGGTTCTTGAAGACAGCTTGTATTGTATGTGACATAACCTTGGAGTCTAACCGAGGGACGCTTCACACGTTTACCAACACCTAACTCCGGCTCCTCAACACCTAGCTCCGGCTCCTCAACATTTATAGGAGAGGGAGTAGCTTCTTCATCGGAAGCCAAAGTATCCTCCTCCGACGGATTTGAGACACCGGATTACGCCGGCTCTTCATCATCAACAACATGGGTTACCGGTTCAACATTCTCAATAATGATAGATTCCGGTTCGGGAACACTAGCCTCAACCTCCACGAGTTCACTCCCCCTTACGACTGGTACCAATGGTGAGTGAACAACCCAATCGGAATCAACAAAAGACACCGGTGGTGAATTATCATCAACAACCTTAGAGTGAGCACATGGAAACACATTTTCATGGAACACCACATCCCGAGAGACCAAAAACTCTTCTTTTTCAAGATCATAAACCTTCCAACCTTTCTTTCCAAAGGGATATCCAACAAAAACACAAGAGCGACTCTGGTGACCAAATTTATCCTTATCACGCGATTGACGATATGTGGAGCAAGACGAACCAAAAACTCTCAACTGATCATACGATGGTTTCTCACCAAACAACAACTCATAGGGCGTTTTACCACCAATAACTTTTGACGGAGTGCGGTTAATAAGGTATGCAGCCGTGGAGACTGCCTCTCCCCAAAACTTAATCGGCAAGCTAGCTTGGAAGAGGAGAGACCGTGCAATATTCAAAATGTGACGGTGCTTTCGTTCGACCCGTCCATTTTGCTGTGGAGTAGCAACACACGAAGTTTGATGAACAACACCAATACTTCTAAAGAATGATGAGAGACACATAAACTCACTGCCATTGTCACTTCTCACCGTACGAACATGTTTTCCAAATTGTTTTTCGGCATAAGCGCAAAAATTCTACAAAACTTGCTTCACTTCCGATTTTTCAAGCAAGAGATATGTCCATAATGCTCTTGAAAAATCGTCCACAATTGTCAAAAAATAAGCTGCCCCACACGAAGCCTTAACTCGATATGGCCCCCAAACATCAACATGAATTAACGAAAAACAATCCAATGCTTTATTATAACTATCATAAAAAAACTTCTCTTGCCTGCTTAGCCTTAAAACAAACGTCACAAGGACCATGGCTAGCTAAATTCTTAAAACCAGAAAACATAGGTAGACTAGAAAGCATAGCAAAAGACGGATGACCGAGTCGTTGATGCCACAAATTCGTATCACACTGCAATGCAACCTTGTTAACCCGAACAGCAGCATCGTCTTTAAGATAAGAAACCCCATCACGTTCTTCCCCAGCTCCAATCAGAGTCCTCGAAAAACGGTCCTGAAAAGCACACAAACTATCAGTGAACAGCCCCACACAATTACTTTGTTTTAAAAGCTTAGAAACAGAGATAAGTGTGCAATCAAGGGCTGGAACGTATAACACATTGTTTAGTGTTATATGTGAAGATATAGGCAACACGCCTACACTTGTGGATATCATCTTACTTCCATCCGCAAATCCAACCGAACATGGGGATGTAGAACAAACATTCTTCAATAAAGAGATGTTTCCCGTCATGTGATGAGATGCACCTGTATCAAGAATCACATCCTTATTTATCTTACCGGAGAGCTTGTCGGAAACAACACCAGACTTTTCTTGAGCTAGAAGCTCCAAGGCTTTCCACTGATCCGGAGTGAAAGACGGATACGCGGAGGCATGAGGACTTGTGGCATGAGCAACCATAGCATACCCGCGACCACGACCTCCTCCAAAACTGTTACCACGACCACCACGTCCTGTGCTGCGACCTCCTCCTCTTCCACTTCTTTCAATCCACCAGTCCGGATATCCATTTATCTCCCAACAGAAATTCTTCTCATGACCTGACCTCCCACAATGAGAGCAAACAGTACGGTCTCTGTTCCGGTTGTTTCCTTGAGGAACAGAGCGTGCCACAAACCCAGTCACATCACCAACATCACGAATAGTTGAACCAGAGGACTCACCATGTAGCGCAGATCTCGTGTTGAACCCAATCGCTTCATGTTGTTGTTCCTTCTTCTTCACCGCAGCAAGTCTCTGTTCTTCACGAATAGCCTTACCATAAGCTTGAGCTAAATCCGGCATTGGGTCTGCATCGACAATTTGACAAATCACATTGCCAAATCGAGACTCATCAAGTCCCATGACAAATTGATGAACTTTCTCATCCTCTCTCTCTTTCGCAATTTGAGTTCCTGCTCCACACGTACAAACTGGAACCACCCGATAACTCTGCAACTCATCCCATAACACAACTAGACGGTCTTAATAATCAATCACGGACTGTCCTTCTTGACGACACGACGCAATCAGCGACACAATCTGGTGGATGCGAACCTTGTTCCCAACGGAGAAACGTCTCCTCAAACTCTCCCACAATTCAGCTGCATCGGAAATGAACGACACCGTAGATCGAACACGCGGTATGATCGAAGTTCTCAACCATCCCACCACCATCGAGTTCACACTCGTCCACGTCTCCATCTCCGGTCCAGCAGTCGTCGGCTTCACCACCGAACTATCAACAAAGCCAGTCTTCCTCTTTGCTTTGAGAGCATTCAACATCTCCGTAGCCCACTCAGCATAGTTCTCTCCTGTCAACTGAACAGAGGAGATCATCGATCCCGGGTTATCAGAGGAAGACAAGCTGTAAGGTGTGTTTTCTGATGAATCAGGCACCTTGGGAACAATTGCTTTTTCTTCTTGGCTGGTTGACATCGTGACAAACTTTTGATCTTAATCAAAGATCTTTAAGAACAAACACAAAAATCTTTTAGAAACGAGAAACGAAGAAGAAGAAAAAGAAGCGAAGAATTTAGGCCCTTAGCGCTCTGATACCATGTAAAACTATAAGCAGCAAGGGTTTTTAGAATGAATTCTTCTTATCATTTCAAGTCTATAACTTGAAGACCAAGTTATATGTTTCCTAATACTTCTAGAACATGATTTGAATAAGGAAATACAAAATATACACCAATATCTCCCAATACATTTCAATAACATCATAATCTCCACAATTCCAGAACCAGAGGAATACAAAGGCTTGTGTAAGGGACTTACGCTCTGATATAGTCTGGTGTTGCTGAAAGCAATCGACCGAAGAATGAGAAAGACGAATAAAGCGTGACAAGAGTTGTTGTCTCAGATTTTTTACCTAAAGATTGTGCAATCTGTCCCAGGTTGTTGCTATAAACCAGTCCAATTGTGCCACCACAAAAATAGGCAATATAGTAAAGCCAGAAGTCTGATCTACATAAGAGTAAAGATAGAGGATGTTCCTCTCCAAGCATCTCAAGCTGATTTCTTGTAATGAACTTAGTGCAACAACTTAGTATTGGCAGCTCGCACTACATCATCGTTTAGCAACTGGTAGCCTTCAAGGCTGGCTTCACGTGTCACCATTCCCTTATGCATCTCAAGCTCATCAACATCAACAAGAATGAAACCAGAACCTTCTAAACGGAAACTGGAGTGGATATTGTGTAGATACCAATTACGAGCATAGACTAGACCAGGAAGGCATAGAGGAAGAATCAAGAGAAGTATTGATCCACTAAAGAGAAGACGAGCTGAAGTTACATCAGAAGTCTTTGAACGAAAGAGAAGCAGATAAACACCGTTCAAGACCGCTAATATGTTAAGCAATAGAAACATGAGAGAGTCTCTTCGAACTCCATCGGGTGGAAGAGGTTCAAGAGGCGGTTGGCGAAGAATAGGAATGAGAGCAGCGAAGGAGACAAAAAGAGGTACAAGAGCGTTTAAGAGTAGGTATAGCTCTGTAGAAACAGGATTGATCGCGTTGTAAGCAAGAGTGTATAAAGCAGCACTTACGCCATTAAAGCTCACTGTGAGAGAAAGAGCAAGTGATCTGTTTGCAGGAAAGTTTCTGATGCAGAGCACAAAGCAGACTGTGTTAAACCAACATATACTTAGCCCAGCTAGTAAACAACATAGAAACACCTGCCACAAACATCAACAAAATTCATACTTTAGTCGCAAGTTCGGTAAGACAATGGCAGTTTTGAAAGAACCAAGAATTATTGTTGGAATTGTATCCTTGATTGAACTTGCAAAAGAGAAGAAGAACCCATGAGAAGAAGAAGATGAAGAACAGAGGAAGAAGCATCGGAAGAAGAAGACGATGTCAGAGAAGAGACATCGTGAAGAGAAGAGTCAAAGGAAGAAAGGAAAGTCATCAAACCAAATAGGTTTGTGTTTTGTGAGTTGAAAAGAGAGAGTAAATCAAGGAATTAGTGTTCCAATGTCAATGTGTAGGGTGGCAACCTTGCTTGTGTAAGAGAGTCTAGAACTAGGAGTAAGGTCCAAGTGCAAGTATATATGTGTATGTAGAAAGTAGAAGTAAAGTAGTATAAGTATGTGTGTGTTGTATCTTGTAAGAATCATCTTTGTGATCCAAGTTAATACAATGTAGACAATTAAAGTAAATGTGTTCTTGTTTTCTCTCTAGAACAAGTGAACACAAACGTACAAGAAAGAGTGAAAGATAGAGAGATGGTGAGAATTACAACAATTATAGAAAAAAAATTCCTAACAAAATGTTGTATTTGATCACAATCTTCTATCCAAGAAATTAATCATTCCTTCCCAAGATACTAATCGACTAAGCTCATATAGTCATATGAAAGATAATTCAAATAATATCATATAGACATAACATTTTCTATCTGAAAATTCAATATTATATTTACCGGTGAATGCTTGAATCCAGATCGTCGCTACGAGAATCATCCATTTTCTTGATTGTCCCGCCATCTTTTTTCCCTCACCGTGTTTAACAATCTCCGACGTACGGTTCCTGAATCACCGGAGATTTTGATTTTTTTTTTTGTTCTCTCTCTTTTGTTTGATTCGAGCTTCTTCACTGGTTACGACGAAACGAATCATGTTGGTTTACGTGGCCATCTTCATGTCAGGTGTAAATAAACCGAGTTCGAATCAATTTTATCCGGTTTAGTTTTGTTTATTTGATTGGTTTCATACTTTCATTACTTCATAGAAGAAGTGCATTGTGATTTCGGTTCGGTATTTAGAAAAAAAGTTGAAAACCAACCAGGTCAAGTCAAAACCATAGTATTACATTAATATCAATAATTGATGTCTTTTTTTGGTTCGTTGAACAAAATGAGATTTTTTTTTTTTTTTTGACAGCAAAAAGAGATCTTTTTCTTTGGAACATTAATAATTCATCACATGTTCCTTAATAAATTTGGGAAATTTCATTTAATATTCAACAAAAAAATTTATATTCATTTACCAAAAATAAAAAAGTTTTGAGTTCAAATAATTTTTCAAAATGATGTTTCTTAGTATTTTTCCAATAAATTTCTATAAAAACAGTTGATGAATCTTGGTGTAAAAATGAGTGATAATAAATTTGGTTCAATTAGGTCGTTTCAAATATTTACAATTGCTTTAGTTTTGGTTCGGTTTGTGATAGAGTTTAGATCTATCTCAAACTCAACAAACCCAGAAAAATGAGAATCAACCAAATCAATTTATTACTCTACTCACAAATCGTGAACAGAGAAAAAAAAAACGATCGTTTCTGTAACGGAGAATTACAAAACGGATCTAAAGGAACGATCTCATGACGATCGTTTTCCCAGCTAGCACGCAGGCTCAGCAACACACACAACACATAAAAAACATGAATGAAAGAGATGAGCAACGGCTCCTTTTATTGACTCAGAGAAGTTGAAACCCTCTGATACGACCCAAGGCTTCGCTCCTTCCCTTTAGCCACTTGCCACCTGTGACGAATTCTGTATCTCAGCATTGACCACGTTGACTTCTCCTCTCTTCCTCTTTCGATAGTAGCATTGATGGACCTTATCAGTTTGGTTCAAGCGGCTCGGTCTCAATTCAATGGTTGAATGCTTAGAGCTCACAAATGGGAACTCTTTTCGTTTACGTTTGGAATGGCAAGCAAAGCCCTAATCATTTATGTATATATACCTTCTCCAACACGCTACCATAAAACAACCCAAAGAGCAGTGACATAGCTACTTGAGTACTTACCCTCTCTAATAAAAGTCAAGCTTCAGAGATAACAAGAACCAAAAGTGGAACAAGTTTATCAAACAGACAAGCAAGATCGTTTACTATGTAGATACAACTAAAGAGACCAACTTGGAACAAGCCTATTTATAAGCGTGAGAGAGCCTAAGACCTAGTACAAGCTAATTTGGTTCCTACTAGACCCGTAACATATCATGAGTTTCTGATGTTAGAACTTAAAACCAACCATAGGCTGATGGGTTCACGAAGGGTTCAGTCTCCTGTTTAGGAACCTGAAGTCTAACCCTTGAACCTGAAGACCCACCATTGCCTGAAGAGCTTGGTGCTTCAACGGAGCAATGAAGCACAGGTGGTGTTGAGTTTTCTTTACGAAACATGAGTTTGGCAATAAGGTCCGCTGAAAGATCAATGTCAAGCTTATAATCCTAGATTTCTCAATACTCTTGAAAAAACTGTTTAGATTTGTACCCTCCCGATAAGAGCCTGCAGTTCTGGAATGTAGGTAGTGGTAGAACTTCAAGGACATTTTTCACAATAAACAAGACTTGAGTTCCTTTTCTAGGACGGCAAACAAAAAAAAAATTCTGAATCCATATAGAGAGCCTCAGATACCTAACTGAGGTGAATTTAAAGAAATATTGCAGGTTGAGGCATCTTTTGAAACTGAAATCTCTTCAATAACTGATTCTCTCTGGCTGTTCAAATCTGCAGTGTTTCCCAAACATTAATGAGGACATGGAACACTTGAAAAGGTTTTTCTCATGGAACAGAGACCTTACCTGTACTACAGTTTGAAAGCTGAAAGATGACAACAGAGAAGCTAGACTTCAAACGACGGTTGCAGAGCTCAATTAATAGATGGATTAGAACAATGTTCACGCGAAAGAAGGATGACCATTTCAGATTATCAGTTTGAGAAAGAATTGTGAAAAAATATTTATTTATTCAACCGTAAAAAAGAGTCTTACAAAGAATTGATAACCAAATAAGACCATGAAATTAACTTGAACCGGCAACAACAAATTAAGGTCTCTAATAAGTGATTACCTTTCTGCTCTGTAACTTGACAGGAAATCCTGTGAACAGTACTGAATTCACAATAAAGTAAAATGATGGTAAAAGAGAAGCTTTGGTAAACAAAAACCCTCTGCCAAAAAGGGTCATTTGGCTGAAGCAGATGCTTTAGCATTACATAGCAAAAAGAACACCAACTGCTCCAGAAAGATTTGCTCCACCAATGAAATATATGTCTCTCTCTACAAAAATACGCCACCATGAAATTTTTAATGTACAATCTTTTTTATTACTACTTGGAGGTTTGTGTAAGAATCTGGTTCACCTGAAACATAATCATCCCACCTTGGAGATTTTCAACCATTTGCTTGGAGATCTTCCATTCTTGGGGTTACACTTGCACCACAAGTTTGAGTGGCACTAGACACACCTTCTGGTTTTTCGCTTCTTCTTTGGTCGTCTATCATGAATTCTTGCTTTTTAAGTTTTCTTTGCTCCTCCTTCATCCCCTGTTGAGGTTCTTGAAAGCTTACTTCAACAGGCATATCATACTTTGCCTCATGAGAACTGTTTTTGTTTTTATCTTTTGCATACACCAAACTTAAACCGCACCTCAACACCGTGAATGTTCCTATCTGACTTGTACCACCAGTCACATTAAACTCAAGAGAGGCTTCAGTAAAATTGCATTTATCAGAGTTCTCATCTTCGAGACACCTTATCGTATGTGGGCAAGTAATGTAGGCTATAAAAACATGATCTGACTCAATCTTGTCTTCCTTGTCTCCCTCCCAACTTCCTACCTGGCAAGTAAAGGGGATCCAAGACTTTTCTTGAACTTTTATCGTAAAGGTGCATGCCACCGAGAAGCTGCTGATTGATTTTGGCTAGAAAGGAATGAGACTACAGCACATAGAGCTATCCCTGAAAGGCTCTTGTCATGCCAATGTGGGAGGAGTTTTCGTTGCAACAGAGATCCTCTTTCTTCATGACAAAACCACGAAGGTACCTCACATCCAGGAAAGCGAGTGGTGAACAAAGCCCCTGAACTAAAACCCTGCAACATTATAGAAAAGGAAAATCATTAATTGTGGAGTTTCCTTTTAATATAAGAATCAAAGAGAGGGATACAGAAAGCCACATGGAGAGAGAATTAGATATAGAGAGAGACCTCATTGTAGTGTTTACGAACATCTGATAGAAACTGGCATTTACTTTGACCAAACGATGTGATTTCATCCAATGCAGCTTGCTCCAGGTTATCACAATTGGTGAAATTTAAAGTGCAATGGCTCTGCACGGTCGGCATGATACGGGGCACCGGTTTTGCAACTGTCTTCAGTGAGCTACAACCCTGTGCATCTAAGTAGGGAAGATTTGGTGGCAACTCTGGAACAAGTGTAAGACTCGTAGAATACTTCAAGTCCAGCCATGTTAAGTGGAAAAGACTTCCAGAAAGTTTTGAAAGACTTCCAGACACATGGACTTCCATTCAACCAAAATATCTTATCCTTGGTAACTGCAAAAATCTCCGTGCAACGCTCTCTCTGCTAACGACAAATAATTGTGTCTCACTTGAGAGTTTATATGGCTTCTTTAACTTCCCACGGATGGCTCTCCAATTTATAAACTGCTTCAAACTGAATCAC
>NW_003302548.1:2176335-2210346 GCF_000004255.2 Arabidopsis lyrata subsp. lyrata | reverse complement strand
CACATTCACTAATTGTTTTAAACTCTCTCCACAAGTGGTCAATAGTTTTTTGGTGAAAGCACTGGCTTATGTAAAACAAATGCCAAGAGAGCATCAGAAGGTAATTCTCTCTCTCCCTCTCTCTTTATACTCTCCCTCCCTCACTCATATCATATTTGACTTATTTTGTATCTTCTAACAGGAACTCAACAAACCTCTGGCTTTTAGCTTCTGTGCGCCCTCACACGCGGACCAAAAGTTTACACCTTATCTGCAACCAGGATCTTCTGTGATGACACAACTAAATCCTTCTTGGAGAAACACGCTTGTGGGTTTTGCTATGCTGGTGGAAGTTTCATTTTCAGAGGCTTACAGTGATGTTACTGGTTTAGGCATACGTTGTGTTTGCAGATGGAAGAACATGGCAGGCCGCTCTCAGAGTATAGAAAGAAATTTGCATTGTTGGGCTACAGGGGAAGCTGTTCCAAAATTTCAAAAGGATCATATGTTTGTCTTCTTTGATGTCAAAATGCGTCCAAGTACCGATGAAGGATATGAGCCGGATATATTCGCTGATTTAGTTGTGTTTGAATTCTTTCCTGTCGACAGGCAGAAGAAGCGGCGTGTAGATGATAGTTGCACAGTGAAAAGATGTGGAGTCTCTGCAATTGATGCTGCAACTGGCGAAACAAGTCTTAAGATGAGTTCATCAAATTCTTTTTGGCATAGTAAAAAAGTTGAAGAAATTTCAAGAACCAGCTATGATGGTTTACAGGAGATGGATAAAGTTCTATTTCTTTACATGGCATGTTTGTTCAATGACGAGGATGTTGATTTGGTGGCACCACTTATTGCCAACATTGACATGGATGTTAGCTCTGGGATCAAGGTCTTAGCCGATAGGTCTCTCATACGTGTATCATCTAATCGGGAAATAGTTATGGATTCTTTGCCACGACGAATGGGTAAAGAAATCTTGCATACAGAATCTATGCTGCCTGGTAGCTCAAAAGACTTTGGAAAGATTGCCTCTATGGGTCTTTCTTCGCCTCACAATCAGAAATGTAATGTTTTCCTGAGGTACAGCAGACAAGATATTCAGATAAACTTCCTCGACTACTTGATTGCAGCTCTTAGAAAAAACGTAATCCCTTCATCCAAAAGATATGGGATAAAAATAACACAAGAGGTACCGGAGTCTCGATCGACGATCTCAATCATCTTGTTTACGATCAATTATGCCTCTTCAAGCTGGCTCCTGAACGAATTGGTGGAGACTGCTAAGAGCAATGAAGACGTGAGTCATATGGTGATACCAATTTTCCACCCCGATTTGGATCCCTTGGATGTTAGGGAACAGACGGGAGAATTTGGAAGGCGATTCGAAGAAACTTGCAAGAACAAAACAGAGGATGAGAAACAACAATGGCGCCGAGCTTTAACCGACATATCATCCATAGGAGAATACAATATTACATATTGGTACGTTAATTTAAGTCATTGCTTCAAATAGTTTGCATGAGTTGTTAAAATTCGTTTAGATGTCAAAATAGGGTGTTTCGTAGTTCTCTCACTTCTATCATATGACAGTGATAGCTCTGATGAAGAATTCATAAAATCGATGGTCAAAGAGGTTAAAGATTTAATGGCGAGGATCCGAATTAAGGGAAAACCATCAAGAGAAGTAATTAGTCAAGGAGTTGTGTTTGTTGTCCCTGCAAGGCGCCTCGATATCACTCATTCCGAGAATCCTAATTTATGGACATGGGGTTATGTACAAAGGTAAGCTATTACATTTTACTCAAAATCATAAAGAAAAAAATGTATAATGCAAGTTGGAAATTTTGTTTTTTCACTAGAGGGGTTAAGGTTAAACTATAAACTAAAATAAGGTTTGATTATGTTTCAGTGAAGCAGACATTGAAATCGCAATGCTGAATAAAATATACTGGCTACAAATAAAGGGATATTTTGTCACGAGGGAACTAACTCCAGGAACAAAGTACAAGGTGGTGTTTATGATATACTTAGATGATACAGCATCCGGGTGGGAGGAGCCAGTGACCCTAAATTTGAAGCTGAAACATCGCGATGGAAGCCAGAGTATACAAGAGTCGACTTTGTGTTTAAATGACTACATATACAACAATTGGGTTGATATTCAAGCTGGAGAGTTTGAGGCACTGCCAGAGAACGTGGTGGAGATCTTCTTCTCTTTGCATCAATATGAGTACTCTAACCGGAAGAGTGGGCTCTTGGTCAAAGGTGTCACAATTCGTCCAACGGACCAAGTCATTATATGAATGGAGAAGAATATTGGATCAGGTTAGAAGAGAAGAAAATGGATTGCATAGGATTATCTTTCTATATATCATTCCTTATAAGAAACTTGGATTATTAGTAACGAACAAGTAAAATAAGAGAATTCCATCATCTATATATACATTTTTGGATGACTTTTAGCAAATAAATCCTGGAGTTGGAATGTATTTACGGATGAATGCCATTGGTATTAATTATTTAAATTTGAAAAATATTAATTAAAGATATTACCAACACGATTTCGAGAATCATAAATTCATATCTTCCTTAATTTTCTGAGTCATTAATGTGATAATCTTTAGGAAATATTTCTCTGTAAAAAAAAAATCCACATTAATGAAGGCATTAAAATCGACACTAACAATTAAATTATTTAGATATTCAATTATTTTAAGATTCTTATATCTTATTTGATATTTTTTTTAATATCTCATTCTTTAATTACTGCGTTTAGAATTTATTGGTTGTTACCTATTTTTTGGTGAAATTTATTGGTTGTTACTTAATAAGTAATTATGGTGCGTTTATTTTAGTTAATATCTAATTTAAAGGATTTGTTTTCTTTTATTATTAATAAACGAATAACATGTATAGAAATAAAAGATTTTTCTTGCGACTCCATAATAAAAAATATTAAACTCTTATTTTCTACATTTCTTACACATAATATCCTCTTATTCAATAACAAAAAATATATATTGCATATTTTTAAAAATATTTATAATATTTAAATTATATAAAAAGTTTGTAATATTAATATTTTTCAACTCTATACAAATTTAATATATATGTATATATATCTTATGGGAACCATTTAAAAGAAATTTTTAAATTGACTTGAATTATATAGCTTTTAAATAAAAGTATTATTAAAAAGAAAAATAACTAAATGATGTTTAATTTCACGGGACGGGTAATATGATGGGACGGGTTTGGGTTGATATTTATAAAAGATACTATACCACGGGTGAAATCCTAAAATTAACAATCAAAATAATCTATCAAACAAATTACATTTTGATTTTTTTAAGAAAATATAGCCCCGCGGTGTACCGCGGGTTAAAATCTAGTTTATACGTATAAGCAGATTATTTTTCTCGGGTTTCAAATAAACTTTTCCGCAAGTGGATTTTGTTCATAAGAAAACCAACCAAAACATGTTTTCTTCTGGAACATGCTCTTTATGAAACTTTGTTTTGTATCACAAGAATCTATAACAAGCTTTTCTTCCCCAAATATTAAGAAATCATCAGGCCACTACTTCAGCCCTTTCTTCTGACACATTAGATGGAAATCTTGCAGATATATAATAGTAGCAAGGATTCTGATCATATTCTTGCTTATTTTCAAGAATCGCCTTAACCAGGCATTCCGTACAACCTCATCAGCAAGTATATACTGATCTCTGCATAGGAAAAGCATTAGAATAAACTGAAGTACCAAACAAAATTTTCCATTATTCGAAAATGTTAACAAGGGTTTTTAGTTGACACTTGACAGCGGTAGTGGTGGATTTTCCTGCAACACAATGTCAATGCTCGTCCTGGAATCAGAGTCCATCCATTGTCACCAAACACACCCTTCAGGGATTTAACATCGTCCGTGTCCACGTTCTAGAAGATGGGAATCATGACCACAAGTTTTTCCTTATCTGCGCGTTCCATGATCTTCACAAGCTCAGCCAAGCGCCAATATGAATCAGTGTACATGACCGAGAAGATCAAAAGCGTAATCCTAGATTTCTCAATACTCTTGAAAAAACTGTTTAGATTTGTACTCTCCCGATAAGAGACTGCAGTTCTGGAATGTAGGTAGACTGAACTTCAAGGACATTTTCCCCAATAAACAAGATTGAGTTCTTTATCTAGTAAGGTAAAAAAAAAAAAAATCTGAATTCATAGAGAGCCTCAGATACCTAGCTGATCTGTATTTAAAGAAATATTGCTGGTTAAGGCATCTTTTGAAACTGAAATCTCTTCAATAACTGATTCTCTCTGGCTGCAGTGTTTTCCAAACATTGATGAGGACATGGAACACTTAAAGAGGTTTTTCTTATGGAACAGAGACCTTACCTGTACTTCAGTTTGAGAGCTGGAAGATGACAACATAGAAGCTAGACTTCAAACGACGGTTGCAGAGCTCGACAGAAATAGATGGATTAGAACAATGTTCACGCGAAAGAAAGATGACCATTTCAGATTATCAGTTTGAGAAAGAATTGTGAAAAAAATATTTCTTTATTCAACCGTAAAAAAGAGTCTTACAAAGAATTGATAACCAAACAAGACCATGAAATTAACTTGAACCGGCAACAACAAATTAAGATCTCTAATAAATGATTACCTTTCTGCTCTGCAACTTGACATGAAATCTTGTGAACACTGAATTCAAAATAAAGTAAATTGATGGTAAAAGAGAAGCTTTTGTAAACAAAAACCCTCTGCCAAAAAGGGTCTTTTGGCTGAAGCAGATGCTTTAGCATTACATAGGAAAAAGAACACCAACTGCTCCAGAAAGATTTGCTCCACCCATGACATATGTATCCCTCTATAAAAATACGCCATCAAGAAATTACTAATGTACAGTCTTCTTTATTAATTACTCCTTGGTGTTTTCTGTTTTGTGTAAGAATATGGTTCACCTGAAACATGATCATTCCACCTTGGAGATTTTCAACCATTTGCTTGGAGATCTCCCATTCTTGGAGTTACACTTGCACCACAAGTATGAGTGTCACTAGACATTTTCACACCTTCTGTTTTTCCGTTTCTTCTTTGGTCGTCTATCATGAATTCTTTATCTTTTAGTTTTCTTTTCTCCTCCTTCATCCCATGTTGAGGTTCTTGAAAGTTTACTTCAACAGGCATATCATACTTTGCTTCATGAGAACTGTTTCTGTTGTTATCTTTTGCATAAACCAAACTTAAGCCGCACCTCAACACCGTGAATTTTCCTATCTCACTTGTACCACCAGTCACATTAAACTCAAGAGAGGCTTCAGTAAAATTGCATTTATCAGAGTTCTCATCTTCGAGACACCTTATCGTATGTGGGCAAGTAATGTAGGCTATAAAAACATGATCTGACTCAATCTTGTCTTCCTTGTCTCCCTCCCAACTTCCTACCTGGCAAGTAAAGGGGATCCAAGACTTTTCTTGAACTTTTATCGTAAAGGTGCATGCCACCGAGAAGCTGCTGATTTGAGTTTGGCCAGCAGGAAATGAGACTACAGCACATAGAGCTATCCCAGAAAGGCTCTTGTCATGCCAATGTGGGAGGAGTTTTCGTTGCATCAGAGATCCTCTTTCTTCATGAGAAAACCACGAAGGCACCTCACATCCAGGAAAGCAAGTGGTGAACAAAGCCTCTGAACTAAAACCCTGCAACATTATAGAAAAGGAAAATCATAAATTGTGGAGTTTCCTTTTTATATAAGAATTAAAGAGAGGGATACAGAGAGCCACATGGAGAGAGAATTAGATATAGAGAGAGACCTCATTGTAGTGTTTACGAGCATCTGATAGAAACTGGCATTTACTTTGAGCAAACGATGTGATTTCATCCATTGCAGCTTGCTCCAGGTTATCACAGTTGGTGAAATTGAAAGTGCAACGGTTCTGCACGGTCGGCATGATACGGGCGAGCGGTTTTGCGACAGTATTCAGTGAGCTACAGCCGTGTGCATCTAAGTACTGAAGATTTGGTGGCAACTCTGGAATAGATGTAAGCTTCTTACAATACTTCAAATCCAGCCGTGTTAATTGAGAAAGTTGATTGATGCCAGCTGGAAGGTAGCTGAGATTATCATTTCTGCTTAAGCATAAATACTGCACTGAGGGTAACTGTGGCATGGTTTTGATGGACGTCCCATCCAGAAGTAAAAATTTTAAAGAGCTCTTGTTGATTTCTGAAAATTCCTTGAGCTTTAAACAACCAGAGAGTACCAGTTTTTGAAGAGATTTCAGCTCACCGACAAAGGTTGGGATATTCTTCAGCTTTTGACAGTCTTTCATATTCAATGAGACAAGTCTCTGGAGGTTCACCAAGTTATCAGGAAGTTGACTTATTGCTGTTCCGTCCAAGTATAAAGCTTCTAGATTTTCTGGAATTAAAGGAAATTCCTTGAAGTTTGAGCAGCCGCTGAGGGTGAGAGTTTTAAGAGATTTCGAATTCACATCTCCAAGAGATTTGAGACTTGTGCACCCTTCAAGGTTCAACACTTGAAGATTTTGAGCCTTTGATAATCCTGACAAGCTGCACAACTTACTTGAGTGATTGAGATCGACCCATTTTAAGACTGGTATATCCTGTGGCAACAAAACATTTACCCGACAATCAGAAAAAACTACGTAGGTTGATAAAACGCAAACATGCTACAAAAACACACCTTGTCACCCTCCCAAAGTTGTTTAATCTCACTGTAGGGCAGCTTAAGGTCGACGAGATTATTTGGATAGAAATCGTTTGGAAGTTTCTCCAATGGGAATTTTAGCCAGTGGAGGCATCGGACCTCTTTCAATGTCAGCATAAGTCCATCAAGGATGTTTATTTTATTATTGGTTTTACATTTGTGTGGACAATGAGAATTGTAGAACTTGAGATACCGAAGTTTAGTCATACATTTGAAGTGATCTTTGTCTAAGCTTGTTTCGCCTTTGACTTCAGACAAATCTAGGAAAATACCTCTGACATTGGCAGCTCTCTGGTAAGGAATGAAAACAATAACGGACACACATTAGCAAGGATAAACAAAGTAAGCTTTTACCAATAAAAAGCTAGAGAAACTTATGGTCTCACCATCTTATTTTGCAGTACATCAACATCGCCTCCCCTGATAAGCTCTTTATGGTGCCACAGCCTCCGTTCTCTGCTACAAGTGGATGCTTTAGAATCAAGTTCCCTGGCAAATGTATAGAGTAGATCATGCATTTCCACTCGGCCGTCACAAGTATTAATCAGGCACTTATCTGCGAGAGCTTTTACTGCATTCATTGCTTCAGCAGATCCAAGGTCAGATGAAGCCAGTAAACTTTCTACATAATCCACATCCTCCGATCTGAAACAGGCTATGTCGAGAAAGGCGTCTTTTTGCCCTGGACTCAATTCTTCATAACTTACTTGCAAGACACTTCCAATATAAGGGCTGGGACTTTTAGCGAGTAACTTCAGTTTTTCTTCCCACGTGGTCCTTTCTTTCCCACAAAGTTCTATTCCCAATATTTTGAGAGCTAGTGGATGGCCTTTTGCATAATGAACGAAATCTTCTGACATCTTGTTGAAATCTCCCTTGGGAGGAGTGGCTCTATTACTATTAAAGGCATGATAGTGAAAAAGATCCATGCCGTCTTGGTGGTTCAATTGCCGGACAACGTAAGTATCCTGAACCAGACCCTTTAGTAAGGACATGTCGTTTGTTGCAATGACAATCCTGCTCCCTTCACTAATCCAATCGCGTCTCCGGAAAAGAGCGTCTATTTGTTCACTTTTACTAACATCATCAAGAATCACAAGAACTCTCCGTTCGAGCAGTTGATCCTTGTACTTTCTGTAGGGGTCTTCATCATCATCTATCTCAGGATCTTTCAATGATGGTAGTAACTCTCCTAAGAGCATTTGCGGCAGGGAATCCAAGCCAGGGTCATTTGAGTTTTCACGGATTTGATCGATAAATGCCCGGCTGTTAAACTTACGCTGCCACAAGTCGAAGAGCTCTTTCAGCAGTGTTGTTTTACCAATTCCGGGCATCCCTACAACTCCGATGATGCGAGTTCCCTTGTATCTATCAACATCCAACTTCTCTTCCAAATCCTTCAGACGCTGTTTGTTTCCAAAAGTCTTATGCTTTTCTTTTCCTGAGAAAGTTACAGTGTTACTGTTTTCTAAAGGAACCACAGAGGCCTTTTGGCTTTCCTCCGATGGAAACTTGTACAGCACTTTCTTAACATCCTCCACAATTTTTTTGATTATTTCGCTCTCGGAGCTGCAATACGGGTGAGTAAAATAATTAAAGAACAATATGAGATCATGACCTTCCAGATGTCCGATGAAAGGTTTCTTACATCTTTCTACAATTGTAATCACTAGTGTTCTACAGCATGGAGCTATTGGTAAATTTTCAACAACTTGAGCAAAATCAGTTACCTTCTCTCATTGACAATGATGCCCATTATACCAGGAATAACATTCAAAGCTTCCTCCCACTCCTTTTTCTTCTCATCATCCTTAGGCAGACTCCTAAAACTATCACCAAATTCTCCCATCAAATATCTAACCGTCGATGGCTCCACCTTGTAGAAGATGGGAATAGCCACGAGTTTGCCTTCCTTCTCACAATTCCTGATCTTCGTCAACTCTTCCAAACACCAAAATGACTCAGTGTACTTGCCGGAGAATATTGCTAGAGCGATTCTCGACTGCTCTATCCTCGTCAGTAGAATTTCTATGGGTTGGCCTCTGTCTTCATAGTCGTCGTAAACGAAATTAATTTTATGTTTTTTGAAGGCTTCGACGAGATGGCTGACGAATCCAAAGCGTATATCCGCCCCACGAAAATTGATGAACACTAGATGTTGCGGGGGCCGTTCTTCGACCGTGGATGATCCGGCCATGGCTGAAAACTATCGGGTCTGATTGGGTTTGTTTCGAGATAACTTTAGACTTTAGAGACCCATGGCACAATTACAAGTTGACCCGCAACTCTCGTCTAAACTCTAAAGTCTTGGTATATACTTGTCATTGATGTGTTGATTATTATTATATTAACTAGATAAAGGCCGCCTAAAAAGGCGGGTGTAAGATATAAATGTAAATTTTTAACGATAATATTTGAATTTTGCAATACAGTTTAACTATCTATTTCATCATACTAAACTCGATTATAATTCTACACACTTCATCTTTAAGTTATAACAATTTTATATCAAAATAATATTTATATCAGATCAAATATATATCTTAGTTAATATTAAAAATAATTAACAACTAACAAAATATAATTAATAAAAAAACAGAAATCCACAAAAATATTTGAAAAACAAACATTGTTTAAAATATAATTCTTTTTATATATGGCGTAATCTAGTAAGTTAATTTTACCTCATGCAAACTAATTTTAAATGAGTTAAAATTAAACAAAAAATACTAACTTCTCATTAAGTATTGAAAAGTCAATCCTATAAGGTATTTTTCCCAAAACAATTTTTGTTTTCATTTATGACTACATGCGTTGAAATTCTTAGAATAAAACATAAGTATAAGCTTGTGGTAATACATCAAAGGATGCAAGCCCCTCCATCATAGGATGCGTTAAAATTCTTAGAATAAAACATAAGTATTCAAAAATTTATTCTCATAAGCTCATTAATTTGTTTTAAAAAATTTCACGAATGAAAACACTATATTACAATGATACATACAATTTGATCCAACTAAATTAATGATAAATAAATTATATTGTTATTTTAAACTTCAATGGCCTTTTTAATTAGTTATTATCCACACTAATTTTTTTTTAAAAAAAATTAATATTTGCTAAATTAAATTGACCAATAGCACATGTAAAAACAAATTTGTTAATTTTCCTTTTGGTTAAGAAAAATAATATTTTTTAGATATAGACATATAAATTAGTATATATAAATTTGTTTCCTTTTCTAGTTTTTCTATTTCCTAAAAAAAAAAAAGTTAACTCTTTTCGAACACATGTCAACATCTGATCAATAGACGTGACACGTGGCACAATCCTATAAGTTACTAACTTTGAAAATCATACTTTATATAATAAAATGTGTTGCCAACTTGCCATATATAAAATTTGATCGGTTCCTCCTCTACTATACACAAACGCTACTTTTACGGACATTTGCGGTTGTTAATATTTATAGCATACTATAAAAATCGCTTCAAATTGTTCCGCACTGCTTTAGATATTTCGAAATCGCTGAATTCCAAAAATATTTCATGCAAGTGTTTTAGTTGTTAAAAAAAAAAAGTTTTCGTTTAGTTGCTCAATGAAAACTTAAGCATAGAAATAAAACAATTCCATATATCCTAATTAACCACATGATCACGCCTTGCACCACATTATCCAAAGGCGACTTCTTCTTTGTTCTTTAAAAACAATTTAAAAAAATAGTCTTTGAATAGTTGTCTATTAAAAATTAACCAGAAAATATATATTTGTGTGAGTTTTAACGACATGATTATCCATAGCTGGTGAAGATCATATAACAAAAAAAAAGAAATTTCATAAAAATTTACTTACTATTTAACCATTATCAAAAGGAAATTTCATAAAAATCACAAATACATCAGTTGTGTTTAAGACCGTCAAGCCCGTAAAAACGAAGATTCTTATTGTTTCCAAACAAAATTCTATTACTTATCTAGGATTTCAATGGCAATGTTTGTTTTCGTGCTTTGTACTTGACATTACTATAAATAATCTTATATTATATGATAAAAAAAAAAAACTTCTCATTTTTATTTGAAATTAAAAAAACAAGTCTTTGTTTTAAAAGAAAAATGTTTTCGTTTATTTGCTCAATGAAAACTTAACCATAGAAATAAAAACAATTCCATGCATCCTAATTAACCACATGATCATGCCTTGCACCACATTATCCAAAGACGACTTCTTCTTTGTTCTTTAAAAATAATTTAAAAAAAAAAGTCTTTGTTTAGTTGTCTATTAAAAATTAACCAGAAAATATAAATTTCCATGGGTTTTAACGACATAATTATCCATAGCTGGTGAAGATCATATAACAAAAAGGAAATTTCATAAAAATTTACTTACTATTTAACCATTATCAAAAGAAAATTTCATAAAAATCATAACTGCATCAATTGTGTTTAAGCCAGTCAAGCCCGTAAAAACGAAGATTCCTTTTGTTTCCAAACAAAATTCTATTACTTATCTAGGATTTCGATGGCAATGTTTGTTTCCGTGCTTTGTACTTCACATGACTATAAATAATCTTATATCATATGATAAAATAAAAAACTTCTCATTTTTATTTGAAATTAAAAAAAAAGTCTTTATCGTAAAAAAAAGAACGTTTTCGTTTATTTGCTCAATGAAAACTTAACCATAGAAATTAAAACAATTCCATGTATCCTAATTAACCACATGATCATGCTTTGCACCACATTATCCAAAGGCGACTTCTTCTCTGTTCTTTAAAAACAATTTTTTTCTAAAAAGTCTTTGTATAGTTGTCTATTACAAAGTAACCAGAAAATAGAAATTTCTATGAGTTTTAACGACATGATTATCTATAGCTGGTAAAGATCATATAACAAAAAGGAAATTTCATAAAAAAAAATTTACTTACTATTTAACCATTATCAAAAGGCGATTTGTTGCTCTTTGAAAACAATTAAAAAAAAAAGTCTTTGTTTAGTTGTCTATTAAAAATTAACCATGAAATAAAAATTTCCATCTGTTTTAACGACATGAATATCCATAGCTGGTGAAGATATCATTTAACAAAAAGGAAATTTCATAAATTACTTACTATTTAGCCATTTTTACTAAAATACATGAATTAATTACATTTTCATCACTTATCTAGAGCTTTTTCTAATGTTCTAATGTATATTAAAAGTTGACAAGAAGTAACTTTTATTATATATTTTTTATTATTTTGAAATAAAAATAATAATATTTAAAAAAATGCTGCTTGTAGGTGACATCCTATACTATAGTCGCTCAACTAGAATCATCCTGTACTATTATCCTCTACCCAATTCACCATATACTAACTAAAATCTTCCCAATTCGACCTAATCTTCTAATTTCTACCTATTTCAACAAATTCAATCAATCCACTTAATTGCGTTTAAAAATCATAATATCGCGATTACTATACCGCGATTATATTAAACCGAGTTTAAAACCCATAACTCGAATTGAAACCTTCTTTCTGAGTAAGAGGTTTGCTATTTCTGGTTTTAAACCCAAATCGAATTGGGGAAAAAATTAGAAATTAGGGTTCTTTCACGCCTTCTTCTTCTTCTCTGCTTCTTCTCTCTGCTTCTTCTTCTTCTTCTCTTCATTTCGCGAATGTCTCTTATTTCTTGATACCGAGAGTTGATTTGAACCATGAGCGAGTTATCTTCAGCTCATGTTTTTTTTTCTTTTGCTTATGTGTATATTCTCAATTCCACCTACTTGATTTGTAGGTTATGAAGAAGGAGCAGTAAATAAAAAAGCGTTTTCAATGGCATATTGGTGTATAGAGAAAACTGCTTGGAGTCTAATGTTTCTTCAGCACAAATTCCGTATCCTGATTGTTATGATCATTGAACACTTGTGTAACAGAAAATGCGAACCCAGATGCCATTTTTTGAACTCGTAATCTCTTTCTGACTGCATAGGTGTTTATGTTTTCTTTTCTGACTGAAGACTAATAAAACGTTGTTCAATGGTAAGTCAAAACACTTTATAGTGCTTTGGTGGTTACCGTTTTTTGACACTTTACAGACTTTCTATCTATTTATTCACTCTTTGAATCAAACAAACTGAAGCAACGAACCAAAGATCCTAGATCAATCCAGCTCCACTTAACAACTTCACTGCTTTGTAAGTGAAACAATTCTATTCACATAATGAACACTTCTTCTTTTAAACTGGAGCAAAACACTGTTTTATACATCAATGCTACGTCACATACTGTTTGATACAAGACACTGTTTTATACATCAATGCTAAGTCACACATTGTTTTGTGATGTTTTGTAATGAAAGTTGCATTGAAAATCAAAAAGAAGCAAAAGCAAAACACAACCAATTTAGTTTAAAAGCTCCAAATTAATTTAGTCTAAACAGCAAAAACACAGCAGATTTAGTCTTAAACCAACACAGATCCGAATTTAGCTAAAAACAAAACACATCTGAATGGAAAATAATGTTGTTGACATCTAATCTAAAAGCAAGTCTAAAAAACCAGACAACACATGCAACTGCCATTTACCATAGAACAGAACCAAACTACTCTTGTGTTGCTTGAGACGGTTGTGTGATTGAGATCGTCTCCTGACCTTGAGTCTTCTTATCCTTCTTAGTCTTATTCGGCTTCTTAGTCTTTATCTCCTTCTCCTTAGCCTTATTGTCTTTCTTAGCTTTCTTTGCTTCAGTTTGAAGCTAATACCAAAAGTAGTCAGTAAAAACTTAAAACCTAGTTAAGATGAAGTTAAGAAACGCAAAACAGAATCCGTCACTGAAACGCAAAAACTTCACTCTCCACAACTTAAAACCTAGTTAAGATGAAGTTAAGAAACGCAAAACAGAATCCGTCACTGAAACGCAAAAACTTCACTCTCCACAACTTAAAACCTAGTTAAGATGAAGTTAAGAAACGCAAAACTTCAATTTGCGACTCAATCTCGGATCTGTCACTCTCCACATCACTGTTGGATATGTCCCTCTCATCAACACTCCCATTCTCACTCTCTGATTGCGAACCGTCACTACCATTTGAAAAAAAAAAACATCATCATCTCTCTGTTATATCCAAAGTATAAACATACTCCAAGTATTTGCATTTCAACCAGTAACAAAAAAAAAAAAAAAAAAAGCTATGTAGTATTGATTTTGATTGCTCAAGTTGTTGTAAGACTAAGTCCTCTGTAATCGAGTCCAATTTCAATTTGATTTAGATTAGAAAAACCACATGTGCACCATGAAGCTGCACGAGCACAATGGGAATTAGAATCTTTATTTTTCAATGAGAAAAATAAAAAAGACAAGAAATAGAGAAACAGAAGCCTGTAAAGTTTCCGAACAAACATTTAATTCAAAGAACAAAACCAAAACTCTTACGAGCACCAAGACTCTTACGAACAAAACCAAAACTCTTACAAACATTTAATTCAAAACAAAAACCAAAACATCATCATCAAGATCACACGTCTTAATGAGCTAACATGTCTGATCAAAAACAGAGATGCTGATTTTTACGAGCACCAAGATGAGAGATTTTGCAGCTAATGAACAAAAAGTATTCAGAAACAACTTATCACCCATATTCCCACAAATTTCAAAAATAAACAACTTCAACTTTTATAACTGAATCGATAACAAGAGAGAAACTTACGACATCTTTGTAACGTTAGCAGAATCGATATATATGCTTGGAGACAACGAGGAAGAAGAAGAAGAAGAAGAAGAAGAGAAGAAGAAGAAGGCGAGTCGCGTGGTCGATTTGGGTTTAAGACATCTTTGTTGGGTTAGCAAAATCGATATGCCTGGAGACGACGAGGAAGAAGAAGAAGAAGAAAAAAAAGCAGAGAGAAGAAGCAGAGAAGAAGAAGAAGGCGCGGTCTCGAGAAAGAAGAAAACCTTATTTCTCATTTTTCCCCAATTCGATTTGGGTTTAAAACCAGAAATCGCAAAACCTCTTACTCAGAAAGAAGGTTTCAATTCGGGTTATGGGTTTTAAATTCGATTTAATATAATCGCGGTACAGTAATCGCGATATTATGATTTTTAAACGCAATTAAGTGGATTGATTGAATTTGTTGAAATAAGTAGAAATAAGTAGAAATAAGAAGATTAGGTCGATTTGGGAAGATTTTAGTTAGTATAGGGTGAATTGGGTAGAATACAATAGTATAGGGTGATTCTAGTTGAGTGACTATAGTATAGAATGTCACCTACATGCAGCCCTTAAAAAAACAATTGAAGTTGTAACTACTTTTTATTAAGGATATCAATCATATCCTTGATTGTCTCATTATCTTTGATTGCTTATGTCAAGGGTTCATATATGTAATATCGTATATACTCTCATTGATTACATTTGTGTACCCTAGCTCACTCCCTCTTGTATATATAGTCTCCTCTGTGAATAAATAAGATATCACTTCTACAAACACTTGTATCAGCAGCTTTTGATCCATAGACACTTACAACTTGTTTTTTGTTTTCTTTCGTCTCTTTCTCTCTCGCTAAATCGCTCTTCTTCTCTCAATCTCGATGGCTGCCATCCCTGAAGAAGTTGCTCTCAACACAAAACCCTACTCAACGTTAACATGAGTAACGTTACCAAGCTTAGCCCTGTCATCAAATCCACCTCCATCCGAGAATACTTCTAGCTTGCCGGAAGTATCGTTACCAAGTAACGTTAATAATCGTTTTCAGCCCTGTCATCAAATCCACCTCCATCCGACTAGTCTTGGGTATTGCCGTTGATCGCTCCTGGCCTATACGGCAATTAGACGTCAACAATGTGTTTCTACAAGGAACGTTAACCGATGAGGTCTATATGTCGCAACCGCCAGGATTTGTCGATAAGGATCGACCCAACTACGTTTGCAGACTCCGGAAAGCACTCTATGGCCTTAAACAAGCTCCACACGCCTGGTATGTTGAATTAAGGGACTATCTTCAAGCTGTCAGTTTTGTCAATTCCGTCTCCGATACATCTCTGTTTATGCGGAGATACGTATTGGACCTCCTCTCAAAAACAAATATGCTCACCGCAAAACCCGCGACGACGCCAATGGCTACATCACCAAAACTGACTCTCCATTCGGGTACTAAGCTCCCAGATCCGACAGAATACAGAGGCATCGTCGGAAGCTTACAATATCTAGCTTTCACTCGTCCCGACCTCTCCTACGCGGTAAACCGGTTATCACAATATATGCATATGCCGACAACAGAATATTGGCAAGCGTTGAAACGGGTTCTCCGATACTTAGCTGGCACTCCGGATCATGGTATTTTCCTCAAGAAAGGCAACACACTATCATTACATGCGTACTCGGACGCATATTGGGCAGGTGATTCTGATGATTATGTCTCAACAAATGGTTACATTGTTTATCTCGGGAATCATCCTATCTCGTGGTCATCTGAAAAGCAAAAAGGTGTAGTCTGCTCCTCCACGGAAGCTGAATACAGGTCGGTTGCCAATACTTCTTCCGAGCTGCAATGGATTTGTTCATTACTAGTTGAACTAGGTATATGTCTCTCAAAACCATCGGTGATCTATTGCGATAATGTGAGAGCTACCTATCTTTGTGCAAACCCGGTGTTCCGTTCTCGAATGAAGCATATAGCATTGGATTATCATTTCATCCGAAACCAAGTACAATCTGGAGCTCTTCGTGTTGTCCATGTCTCTACGCACGACCAACTTGCAGACACACTAACGAAGCCATTGTCAAGGGCAGCATTTCAGAATTTCTCAAGCAAGATTGGAGTTACAAGAGTACCTCCATCTTGAGGGGGCGTATTAATTAAGGATATCAATCATATCCTTGATTGTCTCATTATCTTTGATTGCTTATGTCAAGGGTTCATATATGTAATATCGTATATACTCTCATTGATTACATTTGTGTACCCTAGCTCACTCCCTCTTGTATATATAGTCTCCTCTGTGAATGAATAAGATATCACTTCTACAAACACTTACACTTTTTGCTAACTCGTTGTAGGATATTAAATGCAGCCGATTTAGAGAATTTTTTAAAAATGTCTATTTTGGTGTGCATTTTTTCAAAAATGGGCATATAATTCGGATAGATTTGATTCACAATGTAAAAAGATGGGATAAAGTTTTCATGAGAAAAGCACAAAGATGATTTAAATAACTAATATAAATCGACAAAGAAAATAAAGAGATGAAAATATGGGCTATATTAATATATATATATATATATATACACAAAGAGTGATGGATTGTGCACGCAATGTTTAAAAATTTAATTTTGCAAGCAATTTTGAAAATAAAGAATGATGGAATGTGCACGCAATGTCTTCATTGAGATTCTAAAATGAATATATAAACTCCACGCAAGGGTTGAAATTAGTATTATTATATACCAAAAATATGTTCATAACATATTCAATTATGCGAATAATTGCTAAATTTCGTAATTAGCAAAAACAAATCTTGATTTCAACAACCAAATAATTAAAATTTAAAATAGCTAACACCCTTAATTAACTCAAAATTTTCTACGCTTTAGATGCCACTCATTTATGATATTTCGATTTTTGATCTACCTGAATTATATGCAATCTCATTTTGTGGTTGTTAACATAAATTTCTATGATGCGGCATGGCGCGAGGAAACCAAAGATGCGGGATTTGGGTGGCTCTTCATTGATCATCTTCACGAGACTGAATCCCAGGGCAGCTCCAATGCCAAAAACGTGAAATCTCCCCTATTGGCTGAAGCTTTGGCGCTTCACCTAGCTATCCAACGAGCCATAGATCTTGGTTTCACAAAAACTTCTTTTGCTTCAGATTCACAACAGTTGATCAAAGCAATTAATTTGGGAGCTCATCCGAAAGAGCTTCACGGGATTCTTCACGACATCCTTTTATTATCTTCAATGTTTGTAGAAGTAAGCTTTTCCTTCATCCCTCGAGAGAAAAATCGCAGGGCTGATGATTTGCAAAAGCTGCTCTTGTCTCTCTTTCTTCTGCTTTTGTTTCTTTGTACGCAGTCCAAGTCTAATTAATGAAATTAGCTTTCTAACAAAAAAAAACATAAATTAACTCATTGTTCAAACAATATTATTTTTTTAAAAATAATATTACTTTCCATTTTCATATCTGAAGAAAATTATCTATACTTAAGTATTAAATATAAAAAATATATATTTATTCTAATATTATAAATCGGAACTGACAATAAAAATTAATATTTTTTTACATACTACTATAATATATCAATACTTTATTCTAAAATATATAATATATAATTTTGTACTAAATAAAATTCAACCCGTGCTGTAGTACGGATCATGGTCTAGTAACACTATATTGTACGTCTAAAATGGTAGTAAAAAATGTTGAAGATGGAGTCTCTTTACATGGAGTTTTCACCATTCTTTTATAGCCCTTTCCTTCCTCTTAAGTGTCTTTACTTGGCCGTAAATTTCAGAATTTACTCACAAAATAACTCCCATAATCAATTTATAAACTTGAATGACAAGTTTACTCCTTTGACCATGACCATTAATTCATAAATTGAATCACAAATTAATTCATAAATTGAATCACAAATTAAATTAATATCTAGATTTGACCACCTCCCTTTTGCAAGATTGACCTTCTTGGGCTTTGTAATGAGATGGACCTCCGATTCGTCGGATGGATCCTTGGTGCGGGATCCGGTATCAACATAAACCCTCTAGTTCTTCGAGTAATGTTATTTGCTCGGAGAACTAATATTCTTGTAATGGTGTCGAAGATGAATTCGGACTAAGTAGTTGTGAGGTGAACCTAGCGAATACGTCGTGAGAAGATCTTAGGTATAGTGATTACAAACTGAACTCGCCTTACACATGAGAGCTGAGCTCGAGTTAAATGATTTGCAAGGCGGAATCGACATATGTGTCGCGAGCTAGAGAGAACACCGAATATGCTCCTTCCAAGTATTACTCTTGAGAATTTGTAGCAAACGTTGGTTACCCAAGGGGATATTTTGAGCCTTAGGTGGTTTAATGCCACCGATTTATAAAATTTTCGCATGATATTTAGAGTATGTTACGAGTTTTTCGTTTTGACTATGAGGATAGGACCTTGGAGAATCGGATTTACAAAGTCTGATGTTGTAATTACGAGAACTGAGTCTCGCTTTAAAGAGGGTTAGGTTGATCAAGCCCTTATCGTTTAAAAGATAACTATATCGGTTACCTCGGTAATTTATGCGAGATTTGAACTCGGCTTAGGTGATGCGAGGATTGAACTCGGCTTATGAAGTGTTAGGTTGATTTGATTAAACCTTTCTCGTATGGTAAAGATCTTTTTTTCGTTAGCCAAACTCGTGCCCTAGATGACTAATTCCCTTTTTGACTCAAACTCGTCAGTTCGATCGTGGGAGTTTTAGTGCAAGAATTAGAGATGAAGGATCATGCAGGGATGGCGGAGGATACAGAGATGGAGGAGGCTGCCTAACATTATGATTTGTGCAGAAACTAAAAGTAGAGGCTGAACGGATAATCATTCTACAAACTGAGGTAACTTTATAAAAGTATACAAAACTGGGGTTCGAAATATATATAATTTCTCGGGATTCAGGATTAATGTTAAAAAAACCTTTAAAATCACCTAAATTATCAACAAAAAAAAGTTACAAAACTGCTTTTATAGTTTTTTTTTTCCTGACAACTACTTTTATATATTATACCTTATGAATACCTTAGAAAACTTCATAAACTCTTATGGATACTTTATAAATATTTGGATCGTCAAGTAGTAGTGAATTACTTTTTAAAAATAAACATCTAAAATAATTATATTTGAAAATGAATACACCACATGGACATTTGCTAAAATGGTCCTTGGAACGGTCATGTGTCCCACTTTAACGTTATTAGATTTTGTATCCGAGCATTACGCGGAATTCTTATTTAAAATCTCTTTTATTAATATAATTTTTTGAACATAACTTTCTTAGAATTCAAGGAGCGTTTAACAATTGGTTTTTCGGTGATAGAAGTGGGAGGTCCTTGATTACTCTTCCATGGACTATTGTGGGTGGGCGGAATTTTTCTAAGAGGTATGATGTTGGTCGATTGTCTTTGGACTTTGAGTGTATGGAGTGGAGCTTCAGTGGTTGTAACAAACGGTTTTACTACGGTTGGATTTTCGGTTTTTCATGGTTGGATGTGGATACTATAAGGGTAAAAATATTTAGAGGCAATTGTGATTGGGGTTTTTTAAAGATTAATCAAGGGAGTGCATGCCATAACTCGATGCACCATGGTACGGTGAAGAGTTTCACAGGTGGATCCAACCCACCTAAACCAAAGGTTGATAAATGAAAGTTTTAAGCTGGAATTGTCAAGGTCTCGGAAACAAGGCAACTCAACTATCGGGTATCTTCGGGATTTGTGGAAGCAACATCGGCCAGATTTTTTCTTTCTTTCGGAAACAAAGCAATCTTCTTTATTTATGGAAAAATTTGTTGGTCATCTTGGTTATAAAAATTTAAAAACGGTTGATCATATCGGTTGTAGTGGCGGTTTAGCTCTTTATTATAATAATGACTTTAATGTTTCTATTATTTATTAAAGTAATCGGTTAATTGATATTGAAGCTGTGGTAAAAGGGTAAAACAATTTGTCTTACTTTTGTTTATGGGGATCCGGTCCCAAAAAACAGAGAACAAGTTTGGGAACGTTTAACACGGATCGGTTTGACTCGAGACAAACCTTGGTTTTTAATAGGCGATTTTAATGAATTAAAAGGGAATCACGAAAAAAGAGGTGGTAAATTAAGACATGCTTCATCATTTATTCCTTTTAATTTGATGATTAGAGACTGAGGGTTACTTGAGTTTCCGCATATTGGTGATTTCTTGTCGTGGCGTGGGTGGAGAGATAAGAAACCGATTCGGTGTCGTTTGGATAGAGCCTTAGCTAATGAAGATTGGCATGATTTGTTTTGTAATTCTTTTATTGAGTACTTGCCAATGGTCGCTTCGGATCACAACCCAGTGGTGGCGACGATTGCGGATAAGGTTCCCCGAGGTAGGCAAAACTTTCGTTTTGATAAAAGGTGGATTAGAAAAGAGGGATTGTTAGAGACAATCTCTGATGGTTGGCAATTAGAGGGGAATTTGGGAGAAGGAAATTTTGTAGAAAAAGTGACGAATTGCCGGCGTGCGATTTCGAAATGGAGGAAAAATTTAACTTCTTACAGGCAAAAATCTATTGAAGAACTTAAAGTCGAGCTAGAGGCAGCACAAAATGATGATAGTCAATCGCCTGAGGTGATAAAAGATTTAACAATACGGTTGCGAGAGGCTTATCGAGAAGAGGAAATATATTGGTATTAAAAAAGTCAGAGCTTGTGGATGTGGGTTGGGGATCATAATTCCAAATATTTCCATGCACTCACAAAACAACGTCGAGCTCGAAATAGGATTATCGGGCTCCATGACTGTTGGTGTCGGATCCCGCACCAGAAGTCCGAGACCAACCAAAGATTGCCACGTAGTCAAGATAATGGCCCATAAAGGATAAAGCCCATTGGACCCATGAGCCGAAGGAACGATCGAAGTGGTTGTCACCACTTCGAGAATCCGAAGTGGCTGCACTTTGACATGAGTTCGGTGTAGAAGACACAGGTAAGTCGGTTCAAGGACACTTGGGCCAAAAGGCGAGGCCCATGAAGATCAGAGTCAACTCAAATTCAAACGTTGAGCATTAAAGTCAAAGAACCAAAACGGACACATTTAAGAAGGAATAATTGTACTTAATTACTCATTTTAATGTCGTTTCTCTATGTATAAATATAAAGGCCAATGGCCATGTAAGGGGGATCTCTCGCTCGAGCAAGAAGTACTATAGCAATTTTTGTAACAATCCATAAGCCTTTTGCATTCTTATTTTTTGTCCCTCAAGAATAATCTTTCATACTTAATAAAAATACTTGATTGTGTGAATCCGACATCCACATTTTGGCGCCGCCTGTGGGGATAGAGGATTCTTGAGTGGTCAGATTTTTCTTTACTACATTCCCGAGATAAGCAGCGATGTCCGGAGGAGACGCAGTTGAGACATCATTGGCCGAAACCCTCAAAGCTATGCAGCAAACCATGTCGGACATATCACAAAAGTTCTCGGATGTGGAAAAGACTGTCGATACGTTGCAAACATCCCAGGTATCTCTTAGTCAAAACGTCAATACTATACAAACTCGTGTTCGCTCTTTAAGTGCAGGAAATCCTGTGGGAATCCGAAGGAGAATACTCAACTCGCCAAGTTCCGTTGCGCGAAATGAAACCAGCGAACAAACAACTCCTGGTACTACTAATAATGTAGTTCAGCCATTGGATGGAGAGGCACAGCTCGAAGATGAAGCTCATCTTGCAGATCAATACGAGCAGGAAAACCTCGACCAGTTCGAGACTATGAGGAAGGTTAGCCAAGAACTAAAAGAAATGAAGTCAAAGTTCCATCAGGCTACAAGTTCGGAGCCGGATATCAATCGAGTCATTGAAGAAGCTAGGCGAAAACCTTTCATCTCGCGAATTACGAGTTTGAGAATCAAAGATTCCCGGAAGCTCAAGTTGGACCCTTACAGCGGATTGGAGGATCCAAAGAGCTATCTCGCAGCTTTTCTGATCGCTGCTGGAAGAGTCGAATTGGATGAAGCTGATGAGGATGCAGGTTACTACAAGCTTTTTTCGGAAAATCTATGCGGTCAAGCTTTAATGTGGTTCACCCAATTAGAGCCGGGTTCGATCAGCAATTTCGATGAGCTATCAGCTGTATTCTTAAAGCAATATTCCATCCTTATGGATAAAAGCGTTTCGGATGCCGATCTTTGGAACTTATCACAAGGATCAAATGAATCACTTCGAGTTTTCATCACCAAATTCAAAGGAGTGCTGTCAAAACTCCCAAGAATCTCACAACAATCAGCTTTATCTGCCTTACAAAAAGGATTGCGACATGATTCAAGATTTAAAGAAGATTTAATACTTCATAAACCAGACACAATTCAGGATGCACTCTTCCGCGCAAACAACTGGATGGAGGTAGAGGACGAAAAAGAAAATTTTGCCAAAAGAAATAAGCAAGAGAAGCCGGCAATCACCGTCCCTACCAAGAAGTTCGAACCCAGGGAGAACAAAGGACCAAAGAAATTTGGGTCGCAACCCTTCAACAGTACCGTCGGAAAGCAATTCCAAGGGAGAGGAAGATCAAACACTTGGGTCCGTGATGAAAGTTTATATTGCGACATTCATAAAGTGACCGGACATTTAACCAAGGATTGTAGCGTTCTTAAAAGGCACCTCGCATAGCTTTGGGCCAGTGGAGATCTTTCCAAATTCGATATAAAAGATTTTGTGAAGGAATACCACGAAGCAAAGGAAAATTCCAAAGATCAAAATTCCAAAAGACCAAGGTTAACCAACGAGGAAGAACCAAGGAATTCTAAGGATAAGATCAATGTTATTCTAGGAGGTTCCAAATTTTGCGGAGATTCGATAAGTTCCATCAAGAAACATAGACGAAATGTCCTACTCAAAGCAAGCTTAAGCGAAGAAGTCGATTTTCAAAGTACATCAATATCATTTAATGAAGAAGAAACGCGGTACCTCGAAAGACCTCATGATGATGCTCTAGTCATTACCGTTGACGTTGCCAACTTCGAAGTATCAAGGATCCTTATAGATACAGGCAGTTCGGTCGATTTGATCTTTTTAAGTACTTTAGAAAGAATGGAAATTAGTCGGGCGGACATAGTAGGGCCTCCGTCTCCATTAGTTGCATTCACAAGTGAGTCAGCCATGTCTCTCGGGACAATCAAGCTACCGGTCCTTGCCAAAAAGGTATCGAAGATCATGGACTTTGTTGTCTTCGATAAGCCCGCAGCTTACAACATCATCCTCGGGACTCCCTGGATTTATCAAATGAAAGCAGTCCCCTCTACATATCATCAATGTATCAAATTTCCAACATCAAGAGGAGTGGAAACAATTCGGGGAGATCAAGAAGCTTCACGGACGTGTTATCTAGCTAGCCACCGTATGAAGATTCAATAGCAATTAATGAAGCCCGCAAAAGAGGGACTAAGAACAAAATTTCCTAGCGGGCAGAAGAAAGACGATGTAGTAATCGAAGTGGTGTTGGAAGAAGACAAGCCGGACCGGAAAATTCGAATTGGGGCAACTTTGACTGGCCAAATAAAAGAATCTTTGATCGAACTCTTAAGGAAAAACAAAACATCGTTTGCATGGTCAGCAGCGGACATGCCTGGCATAAATCCAAGTATAATTTATCATGAACTAAACGTGGATCCAAGCTTCAAACCGGTGAAACAAAAAAGAAGAAAGCTTGGAGTGGAGCGAGCAAAAATAGTAAATGACGAAGTGGATAAACTTTTGAAGATAGGGTCCATAAGAGAAGTGCAATATCCGGAATGGGTAGCAAACACTGTCGTTGTCAAGAAGAAGAATGGGAAAGATAGGGTTTGCATCGACTTCACAGACCTCAATAAAGCATGTCCCAAAGACAGTTTCCCGCTCCCACATATAGATCGACTTGTAGAGTCCACCGCTGGGAACGAGCTGTTAACATTCATGGACGCCTTCTCGGGTTATAATCAAATAATGATGAACCCCGAAGACCAAGAAAAAACATCATTTATCACTGATAGAGGTATCTATTGTTACAAGGTAATGCCTTTTGGTTTGAAAAATGCAGGAGCAACTTATCAACGGTTGGTTAACAAAATGTTCCATAATCATCTCGGGAAAACAATGGAAGTCTACATAGATGATATGTTGGTTAAATCGTTAAAGAAAGAGGATCACGTTAAGCATTTAGAGGAATGTTTTGATATTCTCAATAAATATCAAATGAAGCTGAACCCGGCGAAGTGCACATTTGGAGTCCCATCCGGAGAATTTCTTGGCTATATCGTGACAGAAAGAAGGATTGAAGCCAATCCAAATCAAATTAACGCCTTTCTAAACATGCCATCTCCAAGAAACTTCAAAGAAGTACAACGGTTGACTGGGCGGATTCCGGCTTTGAATCGTTTTATCTCGAGATCAACAGATAAGTCGTTACCTTTCTACCAAATTCTAAAAGGGAACAAAGGATTCCTTTGGGATGAGAAGTGTGAAGAAGCTTTTGGGCAGCTCAAGGCATACTTAACCACTCCACCTATACTGTCCAAACCAGAAGCAGATGAAAAACTTTATTTGTACGTGTCGGTTTCAAACCACGCGGTTAGTGGAGTCTTGGTTCGGGAAGACCACGGGGAGCAGAAACTTTATTTACTACGTAAGCAAGTCAATGATGGATCCGGAAACTAGATACACAATGATGGAAAAACTTGCACTCGCGGTAGTGACTTCGGCTCGGAAGCTGCGCCCATATTTTCAATCCCATCCGGTTGAAGTATTAACCAACGAACCACTCCGAACAATACTTCATAGTCCAAGTCAGTCCGGACGTTTGGCGAAATGGGCGGTGGAATTAAGCGAGTACGATATAGAATTCAAAAGCCGGATTAGTATGAAGGCTCAGGTTTTAGCAAACTTCTTGACCGAGCTACCAATATCTGGAACGATAGAGCAACCGGAGAACCAAACTTAGAAATTACATGTAGATGGGTCTTCAACAAAGCAAGGATCCGGAGTGGGAATCAAGTTGGAGTCTCCAACATCAGAAATTCTAGAACAGTCATTCCGATTGTTATTCAATGCATCCAATAATGAGGCAGGATATGAAGCCCTGATTGCCGGACTTCGATTGGCACAAGGAGTTGGGGCTAAGGAAATAGTGGCTTATTGTGATTCGCAATTAGTAGTTAACCAGTTTAATGGAGACTATGAAGCCAAAGACTCAAGAATGGAAGCGTACCTCAAAGTGGTGAAGGATCTATCTAAAAATTTCTCGAAATTCGAATTAATCCGCATACCTCGGGGAGAGAATACAACTGCGGATGCACTTGCCGCATTGGCGTCAACATCAGATCCTGAGTTGAAAAGAGTTATTCCAGTGGAGTGCATTTCGGAGCGAAGCATTCAAGACAACAAAGAAACCCTCGTCGTTACAAGGTCTCGAGCAGCGGCACGTGACCGTGGCGAACCAGAGATCGAACCGCCACCCAACAAACGGAGGAAGTCAAAGGGGTCAAATACATCTAACAAGGAACCCGTTGTCTTAGCTGAAGATGTGATTCCAGAAACGATATTAGAAACCGAGCCGTTAATCGAGGAGGATGTTCTTGAACCAAACAAACATCCCGAGCCAGAGCCACGAGTATTTCACAAGGTTGACCAAATTCCGGCTAAAGACTGGGGGGCTGACTGGAGGGAGCCAATAACGCACTACATCATGACAGGTGAGCTCCCAAAGAATAAGTGGCAGGCCAGGAAAATGAAAATCGTTAGCGCAAAATTTTTACTATCAAAGGATGCGTTATATAGACGAGGTGTCAGTGACCCTTACCTATTATGCATTTTTGGGCCCGAAGTCGAAATCGTCATGAGCGAAGTGCATGAAGGATTATGTGGGAGTCATTCATCAGGAAGAGCTATGGCTTTTAAAGTTAAAAGAATGGGATACTATTGGCCCACTATGATCACGGATTGTGTTAAATTTGCCCAAAAATGTAAGCGCTGCCAACTCCATGCACCATTGATCCATCAACCTTCGGAGTTATTCTCTTCCATCTCCGTCCCGTACCCGTTTATGAGGTGGTCAATGGACATCATTGGACCATTGCACAGATCAACTCGAGGTGTACAATACCTTTTGGTCTTGACGGACTACTTTTTGAAATGGATTGAAGCTAAGGCATATGTTAGCATCAAGGATTCGGCGGTAAAGACTTTCATTTGGAAGAATATTATATGTCGACATGGAGTTCCGTATGAAATAGTCACCGATAACGGGCCACAATTCATTTCACAAGAGTTTGATGCCTTTTGTGCGGACTGGGGAATCAAAGTCAGTTACTCGACTCCACGATATCCGCAAGGAAACGGTCAAGCTGAAGCCGCGAACAAGACGATATTGAGCAATCTCAAGAAACGTTTGAATCATCTAAAGGGAGAATGGTACGAAGAACTCCAACCCGTCCTATGGGCCTATCGTACAACCCCTAGGCGACCTACCGGAGAAACTCCATTCTCTTTGGTATATGGCATGGAGGCAGTAGTACCAGCTGAACTCAACGTGCCCGGACTTCGCTGAACAGAAGCACCGTTAAATGAGGAAGAAAATTCAGCAATGCTTAATGATTCACTAGATACCATAAATGAAAGGCGTGATCAAGCTTTGATTCGGATTCAAAACTATCAGCAGGCAGCAGCCCGATATTACAATTCTAAAGTTAAAAGTAGGCCGTTCTTCGTGGGAGATTATGTGTTAAGGCGTGTCTTCGACAACAAAAAAAGAAGAAGGTGCCGGTAAACTCGGTATTAATTGGGAAGGACCTTACATTATTACCGAAGTGGTTCGGAACGGTGTTTATAGATTGAAAGACTTAGAAGACAGGCCAGTCAAGCGACCTTGGAATGTGATCAACCTAAAGAAGTTTTATGTTTAAAGCTACATGCATTTTTTATGTACATGAACTACGGTGTGGCTTGATCCCGAAATGGGTACGTATGCAGCTCGGAAACGAGTTCAGCTATTAATAAAAATTTGTTTTATTTCTGTATTAAAGGAAAGGGTTCGGCTATGCGAACATACAAGAGATTGGAAGCAAAACATTTATTCAAACGAACAAGACAAAGTGTTGATCTTCGCACACTTCGAGTTAGGAAAACCCTCCCGGAGAGCAGAACACTTGAACTCCTTGACCTTCAAGATCAAGAACTGGCATCATACAATCCGGGATACGAGCAAATTCAGAGATTCCGAGCTCAATCCACTCTCCGGGGTGAGAACTAAGGATGTGAAGATCCCTTGATATCGCAGTGACCCTGCGCTACATTCGATGAATCTTCTTTCGAAGTTTTTTCTTTTCCAGCGATAGCTTCCTGTGTTGAATTGCGAGCGCTCGGATAAAGGCCATCGCAATCTCCCGGTCTCTATCTGGAAGGTTCTTGATCAAAGCGCATGGAGCTCGGATCTGAGATCTAAAAAAGCCGCGAAGTGGAGAAGATCGTCTACTTGGAACATCTGGAACATCTTCGTCCATCATTCCGATCCTAGAGAAGTCCGGCATAGACTCCGAACATCGAAGGTTAAAATCCATATCTGTAGAAGTAAGAAGAATAGTGAGAAGTAAAGGGAAGTTGAAGCTGTAATTTATAGGGACTTCATATCCCTAGCAAGCAGCAGATTCAGCCCGGAAATGGAGTGATTCGCGGCGAGATTTATGCCCTTAAACCAATCCTGCATTAAAAGACGCATCTCCGAGAATATTTGAAGAGAAAGGAAAGTTGCAAATATTTCCATAAATAAAAAAAAAGGGGCCGAAGCCCATTATGAGTTCAAAGTGAGTGGAGAGGTTAGAGAACAGTTATGGAAGAGGCTCAGGAACAGGCTCCTTCATTGCCGGTTTAACTTTCGAAGTGGACGCCTTGTTCTTGGCATCCACTTCGGGACAATCTCGAACGCGTTTTCGACAGGTGCTGGCCTCCTCCTCGTCTTCTTCTTCGCTGTAAGATGGAACGGCATAGACCGGGGCATTCACAGGACCCGGAACTCCTCTAGCACGGAGATACATCCGAAGCATCTTCGGGATCTCAGCAACAGAATCGAAGTTCCGCCATTCCCATTGAAAGGGGTCACTTTCCAAAGCCCGTATTTTCCTCTCCACCCGAGCAATGCGAGCCTCGAGTGTTTGCCTTTTGAGGCCTAGCTAGCCGCTGCCTCTCTTCACACAAGCGACGGTGTTTGTCGGCAACCTAGCGTAAAGATGAATGAATAAGATGAAATAAAAAGCTTTTAATCAAAGACGACAGATATTAACCTTGTCAATAAAGTCGCAAGCCTCTTTCATCTCCTTTGAAGGAAAGTGAAAGACGGCGTGAGGGAAAAGAACGCCGGCCGGTTCAAAGCCGTCGCCGGACAAGAAGAGTGGGCTGCCGGGATCAATGGGGACTACTTTTTCGTTTTCCATTCTCGTAATATTTCTCAAGTAAGATTCTAAAATCGTATTTAAAGAAAGCTTAGAGGTAGGTAAGCCTTTATTTATAATGGTTTAGGGTTTGTCTTGGAACCATAAATCCAATAATGATAGCGTGCCCGAATGGTTTAAACCAGTTTTGGAAAATCGAGAAAAGGCAGTTATTGCAATAAAGACGAGCCGTTTTCCTACTTTTAAGAAATAAGAAGGGAAAGAGCAACCGTCGCATTAACTGCAAAAGTTTCTAAGGCCCAAGCCCAATAAATTTACCGAGTTTACTAAACCCGAAGTGGGGAACTCGCTTTAAGCCGAGCTCAGTTCTCGCATTCTTAAGAGAAAGGTCTGATCAGCCTAAAAATCTCGAAAGCATAACCACAAGGCCACAAAGGATTAAAAGCGGACTTTGCAAACCCGCACATAATTTTAACCGAACCCCCTTGGGGTCAAAACCTAGAAAGGTTTAAAAGCCTCCTCAGGCAAATATCTTGTTTAAAAGAAATAATAAAGCCTCCTTAAGTAAAGAAAAGTTCGAAATTAAGTTTTAAAATAAATGGGACAATTCCCAATTTAAAGTGGACGCAGCCACTACGGAGTGATATCCACCTCGGACTCCGGCTCAGCAACCGAAGTTTCATTCACCTCCTTGACTGGTGCTTGGTCAGATGGAGCTCCTGGTCCGCCCTCTACATTACAACCATCCTCCGGAGTGACCGCCGGTGCCAGAGGTACTTCGGGTGGGACGATAGTGAAGAATTCCTCGAAATCCTGCGGGTTGAAGGTCGAAGTGGGAAGCCTACCCTGAACACCAGAAAGCTCAATGAGTTGGTTATTCAGGGTATCGGCGGTTGATTCGGATTCGTGAAGCCTACCCTGAACACCAGAAAGCTCATCCTGGAGTTTGAAATTTTGGTCGTACTGGTCCTGCAGCTCCCCCTTAATCTTCGCCAGTTCGGATGTTAGACTGTCGACCTTGTCCTCCAGATCGTGCTTGGAGCCGGTAGAAGAGCTTAGTTCAGCCTCAAGAGCAGAAAGTTTTTTCTTCCACGCGTCAATCTCCTTTTCCCGACCAAGGATCAGCCCCTCATAATGTTCAATCATGTCATTAAGCTCACCGTTAGCCTGCCATTATGCATGAAATCGAGATGGTGAGGCATTTAGATGAACGGCAGCACAATCAGAAAAATAAAGCGGAACTAACCCGAGATGAATGATAAGCATGAAGCAAATAGCGTTGACGAATCGCAGGGCGCCACTTGTCGAAGTCTGGCAAGATCGAACCCGATCGGGTCTTGAAGCATCGGAAAACGCTGCCTTCCTTCTCCATAGCTGCGAAGGAGGAAGAGTTGTAAAAATTGGAATCTGAATAGAGACAAAAACTTTTAAGACTGTGTAAATCACCAAACCTGAAAGCGATTTGACTTGAGGGACAAGAGCAGGTTTTAACTTCGAGGAAGCATCTCGAGATTCAGAATCTCCCTTTTTTGGAGATGCGCTCTGGGCGGTCTTTTCACTGTCAGGCTGGGAAGAGGAAGACATATCAACCGGTCGTGGAGGACCCATTGGTTCAGTAGGAGGGGATGATCGAGGTGAACGGTCAGTCCGGGCCCTTGACTTCTCCCTTCGCGGGGAAGAATCACTACGAGAGGACTTGTCTCTCTTCCTGCGAACCAAGTTCTTAAGTGGTTCGTTGCTAAAATCATCTCGGGGAGGACGAGGTGAATCACGGCGAGGAGATCGGTCCCTCCGAGGAGAACGAGAGTCACGACGATCATGACGAGGAGTTAATCTGAAAGAAGCAACGGATCTGGCTCCTTCGGTGCTGCCATCATCAACCAGCAGGGTCCTACTGTAATCCTTCTTATCTATAGAAGTCGCGAGAAACTTTTTCTTCTCCTCACAAGCCTCAGCTATCGGCTTGGAAAGCACCTTACGTTTGGCCGCAAGGGCCCGTGATGACATCCCCTGAGTTGAGGGAGGAGGCGGAAGTTGGTGAAGTTGACCCGGTGGACTCATCCTGAGTCTGTGGTTAGCATCTAGGAATCGTTCAAGAGTGAAAGAATTCCAAAGGGTTTCCCTTTCGAGAATTATCTTGAAGAATTCGATGAACCCTTCAGATGGGAGAGTGGAAGCGATGAAAGCTGCGAAATGAAACAACAGTTTTAGTCAATAAAGATAATAAAACAACCGGAAAAGATATATGCGACCTAATCTCTACCAGGCTTCGCAGACCACTTTGATGGGAGTAAATCTGTAAGATTTCCAATCGAAGCGGGAGTTTTCTTAATCAGAAACCAAGGATGGTGCCAATTTTCATCCTTGTTCGGAAGGTGCGAGATGATGTTTCTATTAGCGTTAGGATACGCTGAGAAGTACCCCGTCTTCTTCGATGAACTTCTTACGCTTAGAAGATCATTTAGTTCAGTGACTCCGATAACATATCCGGCCTCTGCCGCGATTGTTATAATTCCAAGGATAGTACGAAGAAGATTAGGGGTTAATTGAGGAAGAGCAATTTCAAGAGCCGCTAGGTATCGAACTAGGGCTTCGGGAAGGGGAAAGGTCAGCCCGAAACCTTAAAAATAGATCTCGTATACACAGAAGTAGCCGTCGCGGTGGCTTTCTGGGGACTCCGTAGGATCAGCTATCTGCGCCTCCGCCATAATTCCCGGTGGGATTCGGCAGAGCTCCCTCAATCGTTCGAGGGATTGAAGGGTGCAGGTGGATCTATAGTGCGGACCGGCAATATCATTAGGGCGGGTGCACTCATCATTGCTAGAACGCCTCTCATCGAAAGACGAAGACTCGGGTCTATCGGAATCGGAAGTCATTGGGAAGAATGAAAAATTCAAGTTTCGGAAAAAGAAATTTGGAGAGAGAAGTAGAAGGAGTTTTAACCACAAAGATCAAGAGTAACAGTAAGAATGAAAGAGAAGGTTACCTCACGCAAGCTAGGTGATAATGATGGAACCGTCTTGGGAATCGTAGAAGAAGTGGGAAGGTTTTTTCCCGCTTTAATAGTAAATAATCGATATACGGTCATAATGGCGACAGATGTCACGCGACTAAATATGGGTAGCGCCGAAATTAAAGGACTGATGGGATCTTGGCGGAAAAAAAAAATCAGAAGATTCCTCGGAACGCAATCTTTGGTCATTAAAGCATTTAAAGTCCTCCGAATTGGAATAGCACTTCGAAGAACTTGGGGGGCTAATTGTTGGTGTCGGATCCCGCACCAGAAGTCCGAGACCAACCAAAGATTGCCAGGTAGTCAAGATAATGGCCCATAAAGGATAAAGCCCATTGGACCCATGAGCCGAAGGAACGATCGAAGTGGTTGTCACCACTTCGAGAATCCGAAGTGGCTGCACTTTGACATGAGTTCGGTGTAGAAGACACAGGTAAGTCGGTTCAAGGACACTTGGGCCAAAAGGCGAGGCCCATGAAGATCAGAGTCAACTCAAATTCAAACGTTGAGCATTAAAGTCAAAGAATCAAAACGGACACATTTAAGAAGGAATAATTGTACTTAATTACTCATTTTAATGTCGTTTCTCTATGTAAAAATATAAAGGCCAATGGCCATGTAAGGGGGATCTCTCGCTCGAGCAAGAAGTACTATAGCAATTTTTGTAACAATCCATAAGCCTTTTGCATTCTTATTTTTTGTCCCTCAAGAATAATATTTCCTACTTAATAAAAATACTTGATTGTGTGAATCCGACATCCACAATGACCAAAACGGAATATGGTCGGATGAGGATAAAAATATCCAACATATAGCGGTTTCCTATTTTAAAAATCTTTTCACATCAACGAACCCCCGGGAATTTGAGAGTTCGTTAAAAGAGGTTAAAACTACAATCACATATCAAGTAAATGAATTTTTAACGGCTCCAGCAACTGAGAAGGAAGTACGTGATGCCCTTTTTATGATGCATCCGGAAAAGGCACCGGGTCCAGATGGAATGACGGCATTGTTTTTTCAGAAGGCTTAGAATACGGTCAAGGTGGACCTACTCCAGTTGGTAAATTCCTTCCTCCAGGAAGGTAGTTTTGATAAAAGGTTAAACGTGATGAATATTTGTCTTATCCCTAAAACGGAGAGACCAACTAGGATGACGGAATTGAGACCTATAAGTCTCTATAATGTGGGATACAAGGTTATATCGAAGATACTTTGTCAAAGGCTTAAGACAGTGCTCCCAAGATTGATATCAGAGACTCAATCGGCTTTTGTTGAAGGTAGATTGATCTCTGATAATATTCTTATTGCGCAAGAGATGTTCCACGCTCTCCGCACAAATCCGTCATGTAAAGGAAAATATATGGCTATTAAAACAGATATGAGTAAGGCTTATGATCGGGTAGAATGGGATTTTATAGAGAACTTGTTGCGAAAAATGGGATTTTGTGAAAAATGGATAATGTGGATGATGTGGTGCATAAAATCTGTCCAATACAGGGTGCTCCTCAATGGACAACCTAGAGGGTTGATAGTTTCTGAGCGTGGTTTACGGCAAGGAGATCCACTATCGCCATATTTATTCATCCTCTGTACAGAGGTTTTGATTGCAAAAATCAAGAAAGCGGAGGAAGATAAGGTAATAAATGGTATCAAAGTGGCAACACCCAGCCCAGCGGTTTCTCATTTGCTTTTTGCAGATGATAGTTTATTTTTTTGTAAGGCAAATAAAGAACAAAGTGGGGCAATCTTAGGAATCCTTTGACAATATGAGATGGTGTCGGGTCAACAGATCAATTTCGACAAATCATCTCTTTAGTTTGGTCATACAGTTGTAGAAGAGGTACAAACAGAGGTGAAGATGGTTTTGGGTATTACAAAGATGGATGGCATGGGATCATATCTTGGGTTACCAGAAAGCCTGGGAGGATCAAAAACAAAAATATTCTCTTTTGTGAGATACATGCTACAAAATAGGGTAAATCGCCTGGTCAGCTAAATTTTTATCGAAGGGGGGAAAAGAGGTGATGATTAAATCGGTGGCTGCTGCCTTACCGACTTACGTTATGTCCTGTTTTTGATTCCCTAAAACGATCACCTCGAAACTAACTAGTGCAATAGCTAAATTTTGGTGGAGTTCAAATGGTCAAACAGGAGGGATGCATTGGCTTGC
>NW_003302548.1:2172075-2174331 GCF_000004255.2 Arabidopsis lyrata subsp. lyrata | reverse complement strand
AAAAGAAAAAAAAAGAAAAAAAAAAAAAAAAAAAAAAAAAAAAAAAAAAAACTATTCAAAGGTTTAGTGCACTAGCTGGATGCTTTGGGATGGCATTTGTTGGGGTTGGATTCCATCCACCTGGGACCGAGCCAAACATAAACCGTCATGAGCAAGCGTGCACGCCAACTCGGGGGATCCTCTCAAAACAGCTCGGAACAATCTCTCCACCAGCTCGGGTTCTACGCTGATCGGCTCGGACACTTTGCCATCCGGTTCGGGATTCTGCTAAACCAACTAGATACCCGAGCCCGATGTCCGAGCCCAATTTGATGACCGAGCCCTTCCTTGGTTCGAGCACCCGAGCTCGTTCTACGTCTGAGCGACCGAGCCCATCTACGGTTCGGGTACCTAAGCCGGTTCCCTCGCAGATACCCGAGCCCGGTGAATATCTCAGTTCGGGAACGTCACATTGTCTCCCGGCCCGAGCACTAGGAAGTTTCCAAGGTGCCCGAGGCGAAATCATCAAGACACCTGAGGCAAGTACTTAGTAAATATTTGCCTTCAGAGATATCATTTCTGAGCAAGACATCATTTTCGATATACCCGGAAATGATAGGAGAAAATCTAGAAGGATCGACTCGAATCAGGAAATCTTCCAAAGACTCCGAAGAATAAGGAAATTATCCAAATCCGCGATATTCTAGCCGACTTCAAGATAAATGGAAATCTTCCGAGAATATCGCTGGAGAGGCGGTTTATCATCCCTATATAAAGAGACTCAAGGCTCTCACAGAAAGCAGGCAAGATCGCTCTAGAATTTACACTACACAAAGCTCTTACAGCACAAACACCTTTTTCCTTTTACGATCAAACTCTTGTACGATCAAAACTACTCTTTTCATCAATAAGATCAAGAACACCATCTTTGGTTACAATTGTTTATGTTGTTCTTTGAGAATTCACGTTTATCGTATCCCTAAAATAAAACCCTAGACAAATCTTGATTGTGTTAGTTTCGACTTCCACAGCATTTTACTAATCGGGTCAATATACGGTTAAATCGGGATATTATACGGCCCGTCTAAACATTGGGACGGATTCCGTTTTGCAAGAATTCGGACCAGACACTAAACCGCTTCAAGCATTTACTTGGAAAACAAAATATCCGCCAAAAGTTCAACATTTTATGTGGCAAGCCTTAACTGGGTGTGTTTCGGTTACCTCGAATCTGCGTAAGAGAGGTATTAATTGCGATACAAGATGTGATCGGTGTGGGGCTTCAGAAGAGACAATTAACCATGCACTCTTTGAATGTCCACCTGCGCGTCAGACTTGGGCTTTATCACAAATTCCAATAGCAACTGATATTTTTCCATCAGGATCCCTATATGTTAATATGGATTACTTATTTTGGAAAACGCCCTCAGAGGTCTATACTGCGATGTTTCCATGGATTATTTGGTATTTGTGGAAAGCCAGGAATGACAAGGTATTTAATAATTTGGACCAAAGCCCAACTGATATTTTAATATTGGCAAAAAATGAAGAGCAAGCTTGGCAGTTGGCCCAGGTAGAGATCTCGGATGATAACCTAGAAACGGTGGTAACAAATAATCAAAATCCTTCTAGAGTTGAACATATCGATCAACATGGATCAGTTTATCGCTGTTGCTTAGATGGTTCTTGGAAAGAAAGCGATTGTTTTTCAGGGTTAGGATGGTTTTGTTCTTATCCAAATGAAGTAACGCACGACATGGGAGCTGCAAATACTCGAAGAAGCTTGACCTCAGTCCACACAGAGGTTGAAGCACTAATCTGGGCGATGAGATGTATGATCGGCCAAGACAAAAGAGAAGTAGCTTTCCTTACAGACTGCTCCGACCTAGTGAAGATGGTGTCTTCCCCGCAAGACTGGCCAGCGTTCACGACTTACTTGGAGGCGATTCAAAGCGACAAAGAAGAGTTTGATTTTTTCTCTTTATCGCTAATTTCACGAAATTTGAATGTGAAAGCGGATAAACTGGCACGAAATGTTCGTACCTTACCGCATCTTTCTACTTATGTAAACAATATTCCTACACATTGGCTAATTTGAGCCAATCCAATAAAGCTGTTGACAAAAAAAAAAACATAAAATATAATCATTAAAATTTAAATAATAATTATTTGAGCATAAATATAATAATTTAAATTTTAAAAGATAAATCTATATAAACACTAAAGTTATTTTACAAAGCGATATACAACGTTTATATTATCGATGATAATGTTTTC
>NW_003302548.1:2162717-2169299 GCF_000004255.2 Arabidopsis lyrata subsp. lyrata | reverse complement strand
GCTTGTGTACGTTTCGACGATTCAATATTTCATTCATCGAGTTCATGGAAATGTTCTAACCGTCTCTTTACCTCGCATCTCTCTTTCCAAACAAATCTTGAGATATAAAGCTTGCATTGTGGTTGAATCAAGATCTGGGTGGTTTGAATTTGGTGTATATTGGTAATTAAGAGGTGGAAAGGATAATAAATATTTTAGTTGTATGACATACACATTTTCTATGATGAATCATCTCATCATATTCGGTTTCGAGTTCTCTCTGGATGGAGTCAATGGTCCTCCAGCTGAGTTGAACTATGGCGATGTGCAGTTTGAGTTTTTATGCCTTGACCACAGGAAGGATATAATACAGATAAAAGAATGCGGCATACAACTCATGGAGGTTTCTCCATATCTGGATGATAGTAGGAAAAGATCTGGAACTGAGGATGGAAACAAGCCTGGAGAGAACGACGAAGAGTTAAGGAGAAGCAAATTTGTGTACGCATGACCAAGCATTGATAATCCAATAAATAGTTAATTCTCTTTTTATCTCGTTTTCAAGGTCACCCCAAAAACTATTACTGTTTTTTTTTTCTTCTTCTGCGGATCACATAAAGAGCAGCTCAAGAACCTTCTGGTTAGAATACACAACTTTGAATTCCAAGATTTGGTTCGGTCTAGGTGGAGCGTCTAGGCTGAGATACCATGGCTGACTCTTTATACCACTCTTCTCTCAAACTGTTTTCTTGCAGGAGAAATTTCTAGTTTGATCCAGCTATAGCAGAACAAAGAGATATAGAATGAAAGAGCTAATGATTACTATGATGATGATAGAAGTGATAGGAAACTAAAAAATAGTGAAGCTGAATCTAATGGAAAGTGTTGAATATGCTGAAGTGTGTGGACCTTGAGCAAACGTAAATGATCATTGGAGAAAATCAATTATGCTTTCTGCTATAAAGAAGAACGTTTGATGAATTTCAAAGATGAACCACATGAGAAGATTACGCTAATGCATGACTCAGATCAGACTGTCATGGATCTATATTGCTGTTACTAAATGTTTTATAATTGCTGATACAAGACACTAGATGAAATAACTATTGCTGGTTTGGCTTTGGTCTGATTTGAATTGTAAACTTTCTTCAGCGTTTGTTAATGTGGAACTCAAATTATTGTTATTGCCAGGAGTGCTAAATGTTTACAGATAATGCTCGCTCGAAATTCATAGCACTAAGTTATCGAATGTGCTCGCTCGAAATTCATAGCACTAAGTTATCGAATGTTTATGAATCTGGTTAGTGGTTTGGCTTTGATACAATTCGTATTGTGAATCTTAAATGTCTGGTTAACAAGCATGGATGACGATTGACGTGTTATGAACTCTCACAGCATTTCTCTTTTGAACTGTGAACTGTTGGTGACCTCTAAATCAACTGTGTCCTAGCAATGACCATGGTCATGTGCTACATTTCGAGACATGAAAGTAATCGACAGATATTTCAAGTTGCTCTTATACACTGGCCAGCTAACTAGCGTTTTCACAACACCTGATACGTACCCAAGTGATGCTCATCATCGTGTTGGCCAAAGTCAAAGACACGCTAATTTTCTATATGTCTGAAATTTCCAGTTACAACTGATTTGCCCTCTTTTAATCTTTTTGCACCTTTGATACATCTTCAAGGCAACTGCTTGAGTTGCATCACAAAAGATTTTGTTAGAATCATCGAAATAGGTTTCATCATGCAACATCAGCATCAGCATGTCAAGATTCGAAATTAATAAGAGATTTATCATGATTAGAGGATCTGGTAGTTAGGTTCTCATCATGTACTTATATTTTAGAGTGGTTTAATTGGATTGTGTTTACGAGTTCTTATTTTTTCAAGAGGAACAATGTTAAATTAGAAATGAGAAAAGTTTCAGATTCGCACCTTTGATTTGATACATAGAAGCCCTCTTCTCGTTTCCTTTTTCTTATTTTCAGGATTGCAGTTTCAACACTTCTTCTATAACGACCTCTCTTAAATCGCGGCAGTGGTTCCCGATATGAAGAAAAACCTCTTGGATCCATAGCTGAAGCAAGTGGCCTCTTTCCAATTCTCTCTCTGTTAGTAGGAGAAAATCTTTTCTTCACTAGACTTGTATCAACGCTTGCATCAGTAACCACATAGACTCCACAATTCTTTACTTCACAACTATCAGCTAAAACCTCGTTCTGGTTATTGACAGGGTAGAATTCAAATCCAACTAGTTCATCAAAAATATTGTAAACGTTATTCCCTTCTCTTGCATAGGAAGGAATTATCGTATCGTAGAAGACAAAGATGTGATCCTTTTTAATCTTTGAAGCTTCCTTAGGAGCCCAAAACTGAAAAACTCTCTCTAGCCTATGAGAGAGACCATTCTTCATTTTCCGTATGCATGTGCACCTAATGCTAAAACCAGCAGCATTGTAGTAATTATCGCGAAATGAAACTACCACTGACATAGCAAAGCCTAAGAAAGTCTTTCTCAGGGAAGAAGTTAGATGTATCACAACAAAAGAACCATTTTGCATAGAGGATTTCAGTCCCTCAGATGCAAGCACATCAGTTGATGATTTCAGACCCACAGATGCAGGCGCACAGATGCTGAAAGCAGTTACTGTGATGAGTTTCTGTTACAGCAAGACAAAAATAAATTAGATATGCAAAAGAAAGTGAGTTTATGTTTAAAAGCATACGTAAGATAAGATTACCTGGTGTTTCTCTCTGTTCATGTTTTTAACAATACCCAGAGCTTTTGCTAAAAACCTTCTGATGACTTCTGGAGACAGATTAAAGCAATTACTAAATGTGCACTGAAGCCGTTCGAAACTCCAAGGAACTGACTTCATAGACACGCAACCGTGCACATTCAAAAGTACTAGACTTTGGGGAAGCTCTGGGAGGGATTTGAGGTTTTTGCAATGGCGCAATCTAAGGCTGTGTAGTTTAGGGAGGAGCTTGATGCTTTCAGGAATTTTGCTGAAACCGTTTCCGCCAAGATCCAGTATGTTTACTGACGGAAGCCCACATATCTCTTTTGGTAAATCCACCAAGCATGCGTTAGAAAGGCACAAAGATACTAGAGCGTACAATCTTGATGCCAAAAAGTGAAAAATTGACAAGGGCTGCAGTTTAATAGTGGACCATTGCCAGTTTTCTTGCCGTATCCCGGCAATTTGTCGATATACAGATGCTGCTAAAGATTTTTGTATGGCAGCGTTTTTCAAACACAAATCAGGAATCAACTTATCAAGGGTTTCACAGTGATCCAACCTTGACTGATGAATAGAAGAATGATGTACCAAGGACTTAGGTACTTCCATTGTTATCTCTGTATTAAGATGTTGCGTCCCTCTCAGATATATGGCATCAAGATTTGGAAGGCTCTTCAGATTTGAGCACCCGGAAAGCTTAAGCGTGACCATGGCTTTTAAGTTACTCATACCTTGTGGCAGTTTCTGAAGTTGGTTACAATTATCCAAATCCAATGTAACAAGTCTAGTGAGCTTCTCTATGGAAGATGGCAGTTCTCTTATGGCAGTTCCAGCTAGATATAGCTCTTTCAGGTTTGGTGAGAAATCCTGAATTTCCTTAAGATCTGAGCAGCCGGATAGATTAAGAACTTCGAGAGATTCTAGATGAATCATGACAGGCAGAGTTCGCAAACGAGAGCAATCTTTAAGATTCAAGAAAACAAGCTTGTCAAGATGATGGATAGATGAGCTAACTTTCACCAGACTTGTACATCCTTCAAGATCAATATGCTCAAGGTTCAAGGCCTTTGAAAGCCTTGGGATCTTAATTAACTGTCGGGAGTGACTTAGTATAATCTTCTTCAGCTTCTCGAGATTCTGTTTACAAAAGCAATAATAAGTCATCGTGTACAAGTTTATACATTCGTGTAAGCAGCTGATTACGCCATAAAATTCAAGACTTACCTTAGTCCCTTTCCATAACTTCTCCATTTTACTATTAGGCATATTCAGTTCCACAAGGTTTTTAGGATTAAAGCTTCGCGGGGCAACGATCTCAGAGGGTAACTTTCCCAGTGGAGTAGCCGTAGCTCATCAGGCAAAGAGTATAGGCCTCTAGGCAGACAAATGGTGCCACGGTTTTCAGAAATTGCACAGTGGAGCTTTAGCAATCTAAGTCTATAGGTCCTATCAAATATAGTGGGACTTAACTCACATGTCAAGTCAGACATGTCCAGAAATATGCCCTCCACTGCTTCAGTTCCCTGGCAAAAAAAGAGCAGGATAGTATGATATATCAGCTTTCACAACTGAATAAGTGAAAAACATCTTCTATTTGGAGCTGCATATATAAAAGAGAATAGATGGTCAACTTACAGAATTGCTTGTCAATACGTTAGCGATTTCATTAGCATCCCACAATCTGCTACGCTTTCCTGGCTCTTTGCTTTCTTCACAAACAACAAACCGACCCATATCTTGGAACACGTTAGACATTTCTATCTTGTTCTCTAAAGGGTCAATGAGGGACTCATCGATGAGACCATAAATTCCTAAATCTGTAAAGTAACCACAGCCATCAAGTATTTGAATCACATGATTTCTGTTCTCCCCTCTGAAAAAACAAGCAAGGTCCAAAAACATATTCTTCTCGTTGTCATTCAGACCGTCAAAACTTCTTCGGAATGCCTCCAGAATCTCGGTTGGAGGATTTTGGCGCAACATTTGCAGTTGTTCTTTTTCACTGAATTTACACTGGTTTGTTGCAAACGAACCTAAAACTCCGAGAACCAATGGAATGCCACTGGCGTACCTCACCAACTCTGAATTCAGCATGGAGTCATATCGTCCAGGGAGAGACAGAGAAAAAGTTTCAGAAGATTCATATTCGGATAATTTCTGCATCTCATATAGCCCGTTGACTTTACACTGTACAAGAACTTGTCTGTTCCTAGAGGTTAAGATGATTAAATGTCCACGAGAAAATCAAATCCGCCAACTAAACCAATCAAAGTCTTGTAGAAAGTAGTTGTCTTACCTATGCCAGGCATACCCCAAATCCCAATCATTTGCATGTCTGAGGGTTTCAAGCTGTTAAGCAACGAGTATATTCTAGTCACGTTTTGGGAAGAGATAGAAAATAATCTCACGCACGCATATCTAACAATCTCCTCGGGAAGTATAGAATCATTCCTGCACCAAAAACAATCAAGAATGGAATTAAACAAATAAATTGAGAAGAACAAATGAGCCGAAGTTACTGTCTATCAGGTTTCCTTTTCCATAAGCATGAAAAAGAGATATACAAAATAAGGGGAGAGCCTAAAGGAAAGGGAGAAGTCTGTTTACCCCGCTATCCATTTACATTCATCATTGTGAGCTAATTCATCAATTACTTCCCTCCATTTCTGAACTCGTCCTGCCTGGACTGAATTATCAAGTTGTGAAAAAGTTTCTTTAGTAAAGCCTTTCGGATCCTGAACTTCTGAAGGTGTCACTTTAAAAAAAATGGGAATAATTAGGACACCATTTTCTTTCTGGTATTCCATGAGCGTCACGAGTTTATCCATGCTTTCAGCTGAAGCGTATGTTTTTGAAAATAACAGAATAAAAACACCATTCAAGGTATTTAGGTCTCGAATCCTCGTCTTTGTGTCAGTAACTAGATCATATCTTAAAAGTAAGGATGGCTCGCTTCTGCAGCTCATTTATGATTCCATTAAGGAAAACTGTCTCTTCTGCGTCTGCCTGGTTGCCACCACAAGACACATCTCAGAAATAGATTATAACAAGAATGCACTGATAGAGACTGGAGCCTTCTCTGGATATCATTAAGCGTGTTTGACACGGGAATCATCCTCCTTCTCGATATTTCTGTAATGAAGAATAAAAATTGTAAATGGAGGAACCAAAGAAATTGTAAATGGAGCCCATACCTTTTAACCTCGAGGTTGATCCGGAGTCCGGACAACCTATATTTCTAACCAGGAGGGAAAAAGAAAGAAATTTTTGGTCATAAACAGGAAAATAGCTACGGGGATACACCCATCAATTCGGAATAAGGAACAGAAAAGCAACCTGCAAATGTGATTTCACATGGTAGATGGTCAATTCGGAAACACCCATCAACCTCCAGACCGCCTTAGGTGTGGCTCCTATAATTTCAATGAAATATTGGTCTTAGGTTATCAATTAAGGTACGAAGTATCATCTTTTAAGGTACGAAGATCACCCACGCTCGGATCCGCCAAGGGCATTGACAACATCCACAAATCTGTCATGAAGCTCTGCAGTCCAAATCTTACGACGTTCACTTACTTGTAATTGGGGATCTGATCCTTCCATTGATTCCGACATCTTCTCGCCCGTGATTCAGATCGTGGATGCCCGTTGACTGTGACCCTTTCTGCGACTCTGAGACTAGATGGTTAAAAATTGAAACTTGTTGAATAATTTAATCACAAATGCAGGACGTTAAACAACGTGGAAACATTCATTGTTGGGAGTGGGTCAACGCGCAGGTTTCACCTCATCTAAGAGAAGAAAGTCCCTTCCTCGCTGCATTCGTAAACCACGACTTTTCCTTCTGTTGGAAC
>NW_003302548.1:2147220-2162617 GCF_000004255.2 Arabidopsis lyrata subsp. lyrata | reverse complement strand
AAAAAAAATGGTTTGATATATATTACGTAATAACAAATATCACTTAAGAAATCACATGAAGAATAAAAACATTATTGACGACATCTCATGATCTTTTATCTCTAAAAGAGTTTCTTTCTTATTCATATTCTATGAAGTGACTTCTTTAAAAGTTTTGACGTTAGTTATCAATTTTTTATCTAAGTGTACATATTATTTATGATTAAATGTTGATATGAACATAACAACACTGCATATAAATAGATTTAGCGTGTTTCATGAACATTATTTAGTGTAAATGTACATCTATGATACCATGTTGATAGATTTAGTGAGCTTGTTTTACTTATCGAAGCAATTACAACGTGACATAAGAGAATTTTCAACTAAGTCATTAATGTGTCTATCTTATCTCACTTTCAATGATTACATGACCAAACGGTTAAGCCCGACTTTGAATCTAATAATCTGTTTAATAATGTATGTCATATATTTTTCTAAGAACATGTTTGTTTCATACAATGAATGAGATCTCAAAGATTTTACTTTAGTCATGTGCATTATCTTTCTAACTTTCTTAAATTTATATTCACACACTTTTAACTACATTATTTCGTTATTTTTTATGATGCACTCGTTGCCTCTCGACATTTACTTTCTTTTCACTTTCTATTGACTCACATATAATATATATTGGATTGTGCATTGATTTTCAAGACATATCATAACTATCTTCTCCTTAATTACTATCTTCCAATATTTAATTTTTTGGATTAAAAACATTTGATTCAATTGATGAAATGTCAAACTTGTTTTTCTTTTTGATCATTTTATGAAGTTGTAGTTCCACTTAAGAATATGCTACACAAATTAGATATCACTCTTTTTAACGGCTTACATATTATTTTTGTATATTTTATTGTAGAACTCATGAATATTGTGATCATTGATTTTTTTTAAAGATGGATGATAATGTTTTAAACTTTTCAACCTTTTTTTTATAATTTCACAAGATAAAGTGTGACTCTTACAATATCTTCATCTTAAATTTTAAATTTAAGTTGAGTTTAGCAATCTTTTATTTTTCTTTAAGTAAAAATTTAATAATAAATAAAAATATGTAGTATATTATTCTAAGAAACTAATGTTTCACTTTAATAGTTTAAAAATTTACATATCTAATTACATAAATTTAGTTTTAATTTACCATCCATTTAAAATTTACTTTCATTCTAAAACTCATTAAGACATTTTTTTTTTTTTGTCAACCACACATTAATTATTAAAAAACTCCTTGATTGGTTACCCAAATAGGAGGGGTAGTGCTTACAAAAGTAACTTCAGTAAATAAAGACGAGAAAAACGTGCCAAGCAGTCCGCCTTAACATTACATAAACGAGAGATAAGGGAAACGAGAAAAAGGGAAAGGAGACACGGAGCAGTCCAAATTCGTCTAGCTGATTGGAGAAGGCTGGCCATTCTTCAGGTGATTGTACCATCGAGACTAACTTTGAGCAATCTGTTTCAAACGCCTGACAATCGATCCTTCTTGAAGAAAGGATATTCTTCATGGCCCAAATTAAAGCTTCCATCTCCGAGTGAAGGGGGGAGGGACACCTCCGGAGGCACTTTGCACCTAGCAATATCGTTTGATCATTTCCTTGAAAACACCACCAACCTATACCCATAGTTGGATCCGAAGATTTCCAAGAGCCGTCAATCCGACATCTTAAAGATTGGTTTGGGCTTTCCAATATTTCCGTAATTATTGTAGTTTCGATCGGTTCCAACTGAGCATCTTCCCACATTGATTTCTCACTCAAACCGTGATTTAAAATATCTGTGGGTTTAGATTGTATTCATTTAAAAACCTTTTTATTCCTATCTTTCCATATAAACCATAATATCCAAGCAAAACAGTTGGTTCTTTCTCCCCCATCTGGAGGAGGTGGTAACCTCCAATAAAGATAATCTAGATTTAAAATTTTCGAGCTTAGAGGAAAATTACATGAACCCATAGGTATTGTGGATAATTCCCATATTTTTTTTGAATGAAGACATTCAAATAAAGCATGATTTATTATTTCCTCTGCCATCTCACACCTTTTACAGATAATATCACAACGAATCCATCGATGTGCTAATTTTGAAATAAGTGCCAAGGATCCCGAAGAAATTTGCCATAAGAAGTGTTTCAATTTTGGTGGAGCTTTGATTCTCCAAGCTTATGCTTGTAATTTTCTTAAATTTGGGCCCCATTTGATCGTTTCTGTCAACCCTCGAGCAAGTCGATATCCGGACTTTACAGTATATTTTCCGGATTTTTTATAATGCCAAATAAGTCTTTTTGGTTTATAAACTTGACTAATAGTTAGTCCACTAATAATTTGAATATCCACCGGATCCAAAAATTCTTGTAAAATTGGAAGGTGCCATTCTTTAGAAACCGGATTAATTACATGGTTAACCATTAGGCTTGGAAGTAACAAATTCTCTCTTCCATTTGCGGGTCGTGGATTAACATCGGGAATCCAAGGATCATGCCATACCGATATGTTAAAACCCGAACCTATGGACCATCTTACACCCATTTCAACAAGTCTTTTAGTCGAAAAAATACTCATTAAGACATTTAAATTTTAAAATATAATATTTTTAATTTTTATCTGTTAAAAGTTGAATTATATTATTATTACTAATAAAATTTTCATTGTATTATTTTAAATATTTTAACATCTCATTTATTTACATAATTCTTTTTTTATTTATTTAAAATTTATATTAATTCTAAGTAACATAAATATGTACTAAATAAACGTTTTAAATTTATTTCAATGTAAATAAATAATATTGCTTAGGTGGATGCTTTGGTGGACACTTTAGATAGAGAGAAAATTTACTTATTATATATATAGATTTTTACAATTATTTATCGATTTACTTATCATATAAAATTAATTAAAATATTATTTTATGAATACAAAAACTTTAGTTGCATGGAAACGGAAACGGAAATGCGGAAACGAAACGTTTCGGAAACGGGAAACGGTTTTTTTCTAAAGTTAGAGAATGGAAACGTTTTGGAAACATATATACACACACATATATATAACACCAAACATAAAAGAATTAAAAAAAAAAATATGTTTTAAACAACACAAATCCAAAACATAAAATATTAAATAGTTTAACTAAAATTCCAAAAAATTAAGATCCAAAGGCTCAAGTTCAAATATTTAGACCAACATTTTCATTCTCATTTTCATTAGTTCCATCAAAGATTATATAAAACTGCCTCCAAATCTGGTTTGTGGAGAAAAAGATCTTAAAACTCGAGTCTCCCAAAATTATTTATATGTATTATAAATCTTAATATTTTCATGATATTTATTTATTAAATTTTCAAAGTAAAAAAAAAATATTTGTCATGTTTTCAAAACGGAAACGTGAGTTTCCATCGTGTTTCCAAACATAGATTTTTAAGAAACGCGTTTCCGTGACATTTTTTTGTGTTTCCGAGAGTTTCCATTTCCGAAACGTTTCGGAAACGGGAAACGGACCTCGGAGAAAGTTTCCATGCAACATAGGCAAAAACCTGCACTATTGACCTAGTAAAAATAAATAAAGATATGAGAATCGTGATGTCTAGTAGAAAAGGAGTAGGTTTGAGTTAAATTTAAAAATTAGTTTTTTTGCTATATATATATATATATATATATTTTTTAACATAATTTAGATCAACTAGATCCATTGCACATAGTCTGATAGGTTGAGCAAGAAAATATCTCTCTGCGTTCCTCTCGACATTCAGCCGCCGCCGAGAAAAAAATTTTAGATCCGAGGCTAGATCGCGTTGGCTTCCATAGCAACGGATCTGGCCTCCCTCTGCTCTGTTTTAGTTTTGTTTTGTTCTCTTTTTCGTTTCGTTGGGTTTGTATTTAGAGGTTCGTAAAGGCAAGTTGAGTTCTTGGTTGCTGTGGTTCGATTTCGGCGGAGCTTTTAGCCGGTGGAAGGGGTGAGTGGTGTTTTGGATTGGTGGTTTCTTCTCCTTGTTGTGGCATGGCCTTCGATTTTGGTCTCTTCTCAAATCATGATTTTTCGAGAAGGAAATCGGTTCTTGTGGAGGAGATAGCGTCGGGTTTCGAGGTGATGTTTAAGGAGAGGCATGGTTCTCGGATCTGTTAGTGGTGGCGGAGGTTTTGTGTCTCGGTAGTGGAGGTCTCTTCGTTGTGGGGTTTCTCTCCGGTGGTTTTTGGGTGGTGGCTAAGCTTCTCCGGTTTTTGGCTGCTGGTGGTCAGTTTTCTCTTTGTCTTTGTTTATTTTGGTTTGTTTGCATTGATTTCGTCCTGCGTTTGGTGATTTTTCTAGTTTGTTGCGAGTGTATTCTGGGGTCTTGCGGTTACGGTTGTAGCGGCGTTGTTTGGGTATATGTTTTAGCGAAACGTTTGGTTCCGGATCTGTAGGATCTACGGTGCTGCTCTGTGAATTATGCCATTGCTTTACTGGATCTGTTCCTTATTCATTGTCGCTTTTGTGCTTACTGTCTCCAAGCCGTTTATGTTGAGTGGTGTCTAGGCTTTAGTCAGGTTCAGTCCAGCCTTTGCTCATCTTTCCGTTTCCGGTCTCCTCGTCTCAACCTATGAATCACTTTGGGTTTGTTTCCTTGCTAAGAAGAAGTTCAGTTTTGTTTGGTTGGATCAATAGACCTCTAAGTTTTCAGTTCTTTCTTCTCCCTGATGTTGTTCGTTGCGGTTGTTAGCTGGCTCGGTTTTCGAGTGGTTGGGCCTTTCTCCTTGTCTTTGCTTTCCTGATCTGATGTGATAGGATCGCCTTTTGAAGGTTTCTAGTTAGACGCTAGTGGACGCAGCAGTCGTCAGCAGTCGTATTCGGAAGTGTGCTCGAGGTTCCCTTAACTCTTTTGTCTCGCTTGCCGGGTTATGAAGTCTTGGTTCTTGGTTTCGAGAGATCAGCTCTCATCGTGATAGGAGGAGGTAGATGTTATTTTCGGGTTGGCCGCGGGCATCCTTGGTAAGTCTCAATCGCAGGTGCTTCAGAAGTTTTGGGTTACTTGTTTTCTTGGGTCTATTGTTTCTTTTAAGGTTTATGCCTTCGGCTTTTTTCTTAGTTTTTGGTTTCGACCTCTTGCGTTTGTGGTTTGAAATCTTTTGCTTTTCTATGTTTAGTTTCCCTTCGTTAGAGCCTAGTTTCCGGGGAATCTCGTCTTCCGCCGGCTTTGTCTCCGGGACTTTCATGTTGTCCGCCGGCTTTAGTTTCCCTCTTTTGGGCTTTGTATTTCACCTTGGTTCCATTACAAGATCAATAATAAAATTCTAGATGACAAAAAAAAAAAAATCAACTAGATCCAATCAAACCAATGCCAGTTTTTTGGCTATTTAAAAAAAAATAAATAAATGATAGTTGAGATTTTTTTTTCCAAGGAGATCGAGTCGTATTCGTATGAGATCAACTTTGGATCGTTGACAATGGAGTGCGGGAAGCCAACTTTGGGAGAACCAAGAAGAAACACATTCATAAATTACAGATGCGACCGTGATATACCCTAAGAAGCAGAATAATTCCACCAAATTGAAGGCTTCTTCTATAGAAGCACGAAATCATGATCGTCTACATCAGCTGCGTAGATGAGGTACGGTACTCCTTCGTCAGCCACCTCTCCGAATCTCTCTGCGAAAAAGGCATAAATGATGTGTTCGTCGATAGCGCCGACAACCTTTCGGAGGAGGCCCAGGCAAAAGTCGAGAGAGCTAGGGTTTCTGTGATGGTTCTACCCGGGAACCGCAAGCTCACCACGGCGTCGGCATGCCTTGGCAAGCTCGGGAAGATCATCAGGTGCCAGAGGAACGACGACCAGGTGGTGGTTCCAGTGCTCTATGGCGTCAGAAAAGTAAATGTCGAATGGCTTAGCGAGCTGAAGAAGATCACAGGCTTATCACATTTCCACCAGTCCAGGTATTCTAGTTATTTTGATATCTTCGTCTACTCAGCTATTGATTCGCTCTGTCTTGGAAGAACTCTCGTTTGTTGAAGAATATAGATATGATAAACATAGTATAAAACTTAAAATGAATAGCTTCTCAATTAAGAGTCTTTTTTTTTTCAATCAATTTTTACTTCTCAATTAAGAGTCTAGGTGTAGAGAAACACACAAATTTTGAAAAGTTTTCTCTGATTTCTTCTCAAGCTCCTAGAGCTGTATTTATACAATAGGATTTCATCTCATGAACAATCATATGTTCAAGAAAATAATCTTTCATGCACATAATATCTCTCGGAGGGCCTTATCTCCACTTGTTTTTTTCCAGTTCAATCATTCCTGCTGACATCTTGTGAACCTTTTGATGAATTCTGACTCCCTCAGGCTGTAATTTAGAGCTATGATTCCAATTCCTTAGGATTAGACTCACTTTGTTGACAAAATGAAGAATTCAATTTCGTTCTCTGTTCCAAGAACACTCTTTTGTTGAATAACAAAGAAATGAAATATATAGTATACAACTTAAAGGTAAATGGCTCGAGGGATTAATGAGTTCAGATGTTGAACGAAAATCCTATATCTCGCCTAAAACATTCCGGAAATCCACGAAAATTAAGTTGTTGAAACGTGTACGAACCAGATCTTTGATCCCTCTCACAAAACCTCTGTTTCTCCCTTTCTTCTTGCTTTGTTTTACAACAACGAAAAATCTTACACATTTTTTAGCTCGCGATATGGATAACTTCACCTCGAGAACATCAAACCGACAAGGTGCGCCGGCACAAGATCCTAGGACGATTCTCCGCATTTCTCGCCTACTATCTTGCTATCTCAGCCCTTATTTTTATCCGATCACAACCTGCAGAGCACAAAATCAATCTTCTTGTGAATGTGATGCTTTATAAAACCATCTGCCGCTTTGGATTCTTTGATGTTTTCCTTATAACTTGAAACCTTCTGCCTCACTTAATGTTTCTTCTGATTTCTTAAGTCTTGAAAACCTTATACTTGGTTCAATGTTTCGTCCACACTCAATGGGATAGAAGGGTGACTGAAGGCACTAAGAAACTACACATAAGATAAACCTTGACGTATCCCGGCACTAAGAAACTACACTTAAAATAAATCTTGACGTATCCAATAATAGGAAGCAGTATTTGGTGTAGTAGATTTCACAGGAAAAAGAAAAATTGAGGGATTTGATATTTGTCATTTGAATCTTTAAGCAATTCTAAAACTTAACAAGACTGTAAAACAATAGAAAGTAGATAGATAAACATTTTATTCTATTGTTTGGAGATAGTCCTTTGCAAAACCTTTTGGTAGGCGAGTGTAATGTTCCTATTCCTATATATACATTTCTTTTTTACTTGAGAGCAAATATGCCCCAGGAAGGAATGCTCCGACTCCGAACTTGTTGAAGAGATCGCTAGAGATGTGTATGAGAAGCTATACCATATTGGACGAATTGGAATCTACTCGAAGCTGCTGCAGATAGAAAACATGGTTAACAAACAACCGTTGGGTATCCGCTGTGTTGGAATCTGGGGTATGCCAGGCATAGGGAAGACGACACTTGCTAAAGCGTTTTTTGACCAAAAGTCTGGAAAATTTGATGCTTCTTGTTTTATCGAAGACTTTGACAAAGTTATTCATGAGAAGGGTCTTTATCGTTTATTGGGGAAACAATTTTTGAAAGAAAAGCCTCCTGATGGTGTTACCACTACAAAACTGAGCATGCTTAGATATAAATTAAAGAATAAGAGAGTCCTTGTTGTTCTTGATGATGTGTGCAATCCTCTGGCTGCAGAGTCTTTTCTTGGAGGGTTTGATTGGTTTGGTCCCGAAAGCCTAATCATCATAACCTCTAGAGATAAACAGGTGTTTCGCCTCTGTCAAGTCGATCAAATATACGAGGTTCAGGGTTTAAATGAGAAAGAGTCTCTTAAACTCATTTCGTTGTATGTATTTAGAAACGACAAGGAAGAGCGGAATCTCCCAGAGCTGTCAATGAAAGTGATAAAATATGCTAGTGGACATCCGTTAGCTCTCAATATTTATGGCAGAGAGCTAAAAGGTAAGAAAAATCTATCAGAAATGGAGACTGCATTGCTCAGACTCAAGCAACGTCCTCCCGTCCAGATTTTTGATGCATTCAAGAGCAGCTATGAGAAAAAACTATCAGAAATGGAGACTGCATTGCTCAGACTCAAGCCACGTCTTCCCTTCCAGATTTTTGATGCATTCAAGAGCAGCTATGATACACTCAATGACAGCGAAAAGAACATTTTTCTAGACATTGCTTGTTTCTTCAGAGGAGAAAATGTGGACTACGTAATGCAACTGCTAGAAGGTTGTGACTTTTTTCCGCATGTTGGAGTGGATGTGCTTGTTGACAAGGGCCTGGTGACTTTTTCAGAAAACATTTTGCAAATGCATAATCTGATCCAGGATGTTGGCCAAGAAATAATTAATGGAGAAACAATTTATATTGAGAGGCGCCGTAGACTGTGGGAACCTTGGAGCATCAAGTACTTATTAGAAGATAATGAACACAAAAGAACTTTAAAACGTGCTCAGGTCTGTTATATTTCCGTAGTTTAATATTTAATAAACTTTTTGAATATGAGCCAACGTCCTGAATCCTGATATATCGACTTCCCATATTCTTTCAGGGCACCGAGGACGTCGAAGGCATCTTTCTGGACACAACAGACATAAGTTTTGATATTAAGCCTGCTGCCTTTGATAATATGCTGAACCTTAGATTGCTCAAGATTTTCTGTTCCAATCCTGAAATCAATCATGTAATCAATTTCCCCAAAGGCTCTCTGCATTCTCTTCCTAATGAGCTAAGACTCCTTCATTGGGACAACTATCCTCTGCAATCTTTGCCTCAAAAGTTTGATCCTAGGCACCTCGTTGAAATCAACATGCCGTACAGTCAACTTCAGAAACTTTGGGGTGGAACCAAGGTAAGCGAACTCTTATACATGTATTTCACCCTTACCAATACTTACAGATTTTTTTTTAATTCCTTTTGCCTTTTATTTTCTCAGAACCTGGAGATGTTGAGGACGATTAGGCTTTGTCATTCCCAGGAACTAGTTGATGTTGACGATCTTTCAAAAGCTCAAAATCTTGAGGTAATTGATCTCCAAGGTTGTACAAGACTGCAGAGTTTCCCAGACACATGTCAATTGCTACATCTACGAGTAGTAAATCTCTCAGGTTGCTTAGAGATCAAAAGCGTCCCGGATTTTCCACCAAATATTGTGACACTACGTCTAAAGGGGACTGGCATAATAAAACTACCAATTGCCAAGCGGAATGGTGGAGAGCTTGTTAGTCTTTCCGAATTCCAAGGTCTTTCAGATGACTTGAAACTTGAGCGTTTGAAAAGTCTGCAGGAATCTAGCTTATCTTGTCAAGATCTTGGTAAGCTTATCTGCTTGGATCTGAAAGATTGTTTTCTTTTGCGAAGTCTGCCAAACATGGCTAACTTAGAACTTCTCAAAGTTCTTGATCTCTCTGGTTGCTCAAGGCTCAATACTATTCAGAGTTTCCCTCGTAACCTGAAAGAGTTATATCTTGTCGGCACTGCAGTAAGACAAGTGGCACAACTTCCTCAAAGTCTAGAACTTTTGAATGCACATGGATCTCGTTTGAGAAGTCTGCCAAACATGGCTAATTTAGAACTTCTCAAAGTTCTTGATCTCTCTGGTTGCTCAAGGCTCGCTACTATTCAGAGTTTCCCTCGTAACCTGAAAGAGTTATATCTTGCCGGCACTGCAGTAAGACAAGTGCCACAACTTCCTCAAAGTCTAGAATTCATGAATGCGCATGGTTCTCGTTTGCGAAGTCTGTCAAACATGGCTAATTTAGAACTTCTCAAAGTTCTTGATCTCTCTGGTTGCTCAAGGCTAGATACTATTAAGGGTTTACCACGGAATCTAAAAGAGTTAGATATTGCTGGCACATCGGTAAGAGGATTGCCACAACTTCCTCAAAGTCTAGAACTCTTGAATTCACATGGCTGTGTATCTCTGACATCCATTCGTTTGGACTTCGAGAAGCTTCCTATGCATTACAATTTCAGTAATTGTTTTGATCTATCTCCACAAGTGGTCAACAATTTTTTAGTGAAAGCGTTGAATAATTTCAAATACATACCAAGAGACCATCAACAAGTAATACTCTCTATGTCTCTCTCTCTCGTCTATACCCAGCAACACCTTTCTCTATCATACATGACTTACTTTGCGTTATTGCAACAGGAACTCAATAGAGCTCTGGCTTTCAGCTTCTGTGCGCCCTCGCATGCGATTCAGAATTCCACACTTGATCTGCAACAAGGATCTTCTGTAATGGCACGACTGAATCCTTCTTGGAGGAACACGCTTGTGGGCTTTGCTATGCTGGTGGAAGTTGCATTTTCTGAGGATTTCTATGATGCTAATGGTTTTGGCATTAGATGTGTTTGCAGATGGAAAAACAAGGAAGGCCACTCTCATAAGATAGAAAGAAATTTGCATTGTTGGGCTCCAGGAAAAGCTGTTCCAAAACTTCTAAATGATCATATGTTTGTCTTCTTTGATGTCAACATGCGTCCAAGTACTGCTGATGGAAATGACCCCGATATATGCGCTGATTTTGTAGTGTTTGAATTCTTTCCTGTCGACAAGCAGACAAAGCTTCTATATGATAGTTGCAAAGTGACAAAATGTGGAGTCCGTGTATTAACTGCTACAACTCGTGATACCAGCCTTGAGAATGTTTTACCAGTTTTGTCCTCTGATCCAATGGAGTTTTCTGGTAATGAAGTTGAAGAAGTACCGAGAGTCAGTTATGATGGTTTACAGGAGATGTATAAAGCTTTATTTCTTTACATAGCAGGTTTGTTCAATGACGAGGATGCTCGTTTGGTGGCACGACTTATTGCTAAAATTATTGACATGGACGTTAGTTATGGGCTCAAGGTCTTAGCCGATAGGTCTCTCATTCGTGTATCCTCCAACGGGGAAATAGTGATGCATTGTTTGCTACGAAAAATGGGTAAAGAAATCCTCTCTAGTGAATCCATGCTGCCTGGTAGCTTGAAAGATTTAGCACGAGACTTTGAAAATGTCTCTGTGGCTTCTACACAAACTTGGAGATCAAAGAAGTCAAGGTTGGCTTACCTTGTGGCCTAGATTATCTGCCACCTAAACTCAGATTACTGCATTGGGACGCATTCCCAATGAGATGCATGCCTTCTAACTTCCATGGAGAAAGTCTCGTTGACCTCATAATGGAGGCTAGCAAGCTTGAGACGCTGTGGAGTGGACTCAAGGTACGTGCTGAGTTTAAATCTTACCACCAAAATTGAAAATGTTGGTGATGCATCATATTCTCTTCTTTTCGTCTTTCCATTGCTAATAATCATCAAAGGGGTATTAAATTATTGGTGATATACGTATGTTGAAATCTTAATAAACATAAGACCAGTGTGATTTAGCAGAAGTTTGGAAACTAATATGATTGTTGGCTATACCTTTCGTTTTTGTTTAGCTGCTTAATAGTCTCAAGGTTATGAGTCTACGATGCTCCTTAGACCTGAGGGAAATCCCAGATCTTTCGTTGGCCACTAATCTTGAGAGATTGGATCTTGGCCATTGCTCGAGTTTGAAGATGCTTCCTTCCTCTATTGGGCATCTCCATAAGTTGAAGGACTTGGACATGGAATTTTGCACATATCTCGAGGCTCTTCCAACCGGAATAAATTTGAAATCTCTCTATTACCTCAACCTCAATGGATGCTCACAGTTGAGAAGTTTCCCTCAAATTTCAACAAATATTTCAGATCTCTATCTTGATGGAACTGCCATAGAGGAAGTTCCTACGTGGATCGAGAATATCTCTAGTCTCTCTTACCTATCGATGAATGGTTGCAAGAAGTTGAAAAAGATCTCCCCAAACATCTCTAAACTGAAACTTCTTGCAGAGGTAGACTTTTCAGAATGCACGGCACTGACTGAAGATAGTTGGCCGAACCATCCTGGTGGGATCTTCACGTCCATCATGAGAGTAGACATGTCTGGTAACAGTTTCAAGAGTCTTCCAGACACATGGACTTCCATTCAACCAAAAGACCTTATCTTCAATAATTGCAGAAATCTTGCGTCACTGCCAGAGCTTCCTGCGTCGCTCTCCATGCTAATGGCTAATAATTGTGGATCACTTGAGAATTTAAATGGCTCCTTTGACTACCCACAGATGGCTCTCCAATTTATTAACTGTTTCAGTCTAAATCATCAAGCGAGAGAACTCATCCTACAGTCAGATTGCGCGTATGCTATCTTACCGGGTGGTGAACTTCCTGCACATTTCACTCATCGAGCTTATGGGAGTGTCCTAACCATTTATCTTTTCAAAAAGTTCCCAACTTTTAAGGCTTGCATCGTGGTTGAATCAAGATCTGGTTCGTTTACCTTTGGGGTACTTTGGGCCTTCAAAGGTGGAAGCAATAATATATATTTTAGTTGTTTGACCAACACTCCCTCTACGGAGAATCATCTCATCGTATTCAATTGCGAGTTTTCTCCGGATGAAGTCAATGATTCCCCAGCTGAGCTGAGCTATAACGATGTGCAGTTTGAGTTTGTTTGCCTTGACCATAGGAAAGAAAAGATAAAGATAAAGGAATGTGGTATACAACTCTTTGAGGGCTCTTCATTTGCTGACGATAGTGGTAAAAGATCTGAAACTGAATATGGCAACGACTCTGGATTGACAAATGTAGAGGATACTGCAAGCAGCAAGAGAATGCGTGTAAGAATTAATGAGTTATCAAACATTTACTGTCTCTTTTTTATTGCTTTTCCAAGGTCAACCTCAACCCCAAACTATTTAATGAAACAGATCAGTCGATCTAATTGTTTTTTTTCTTTCACTCTGCAGATCACATAAAACAGCTCAAGAACCTTCTGTTTATTCTGAAAGTCAAAGATTGGAGATAGGTTCGATTACGCGATGCTTTGAATTTGAAGCCAAACGTTGACAGCTAAACTACAATAGCTGTCTCTTAATGTTACCCTTTCTCAGCTGTTTTTTGCCGGAGAAGTTTCTAGTTTGGTCCCGCTATAGCAGGACAACAAGGTAGAGAGACCAAACAGAAAATGGTTATGATATATTATGTGTGTTGATAAAAGTGGTGGGAAATTGAAAATGGTGGAATCTGAATCTTGGAGTCTTGAATACGCTGAAGCGTGTGGAGGCTTGAACTAAAATAAATGATGATTGGAGAAATCACTTTTTTTGTTTCTTATCTACAGAACAAATCATGATGACTTTCAAAGGTGAATCACATAAGGAAATTATGGTAATGAGGCTGGAACTCAGATGAGAAACTGTCATAGATCTAAGTGCTGTTATTAAATGTTTTCTATCTGCTTAGACAAGACATAATAAAAAATATTATTGCCGGTTTGGCCTTTGTCTGATTGGGATTGTGAACTTTCTTCAGTGTTTGTGACTTTGTTCTGTTTTCGTTTATTATTAAAATGCTCGCTCGAATCTCATAGCAGTAACTCATGGAATCTATTAAAATTTAATGTAGTAACTTATATCTGGTTTGACTTTGAAATGATTCGTATTGTGAACCTAAACAATCTGGAAAATGGTCTTGCAAAAGTAATGTTGAATGACTGACTTTCTAACTTTACTTGTAATAAACTTGGTTGTTTTATTGTTTTTATACACAGAACTTTGTTGTGTGCCTATAACTATATAAATTCATATTAAATTTGAATTTTATACATGAACAAAACAATAGTCCCAATAATTGAACCCATGACCATTTGACATACATCTGCATCATCAATAGTCCAGAGATTCAATTCCCCCGTTCAAAAGAAAATCTGAACTCTTAAATTAAATGACCAGTTAATAACTGGCAGTTATGTCCTAAGATTCCCTCTTTCTTCTTATTTTTTGCAAAAAAGATCAAAACTTCTGTGCACTTAACACATCTCCGCACAAGTTTGAGTTCCAATTTTTACACCCAACTCATTGGAGAAAATTCTAAGAATAGAGCATGCTTGAAGTTATCCGATCTTGTTCAAAACGTTGATAGGCTCGTCTAGTTCTCAAAAACAAGACAACACTTGAAGCTAGTCCAATCACCGACAAGCATCCCCACCACACAAACGTTAGGAGGTAACAGTCTCGTCCCATACATATAACCGACTCTGTCTTTGAGCCAGCCACGCTATGGGATTCATAGACCAAAGCAGCTAAGAACCCATAGACCAATGATCCTATCGGTATGTTTGTGATGAGGATGTTGTGGTTAACCCCGACACTGTTGGGTCCAAAAAGCTCAGATGTTATGGAAACCGCTGCTGCAAATATGAAACCCGAGCTTAGACCGATTAGAGCTGTTCCTGCTTGTAACGCTGCCAAGCTTCCTGATGATGCCAACAAGAAAAGAGCAATTGTGGTTGGTAAAAGAGCAACGGCTAGCCACCCTGTTCTAGCAAAATAAACCTTCCTGCACAATTCACATTTCAATAACATCATAATCTTCACAATGCCAGAACCAGAGGAATACAAATGCTTGTGCGAGGACTTACGCTCTGATATAGTCTGGTGTTGCTGAAAGTAATCGACCAAAGAATGAGAAAGACGAATAAAGCGTTACAAGAGTTGTTGTCTCTGAGCTTTGTCCTAAAGATTGTGCAATCTGTCCCAGGTTGTTGCTATAAACCAGCCCAATCGTGCCGCCGCAAAAGTAGGCTATATAGTAAAGCCAGAAATCTGATCTGCATAAGAGTAAAGATAAAGGATGTTCTTCTCCAAGCATCCCAAGCTGATTTCTTGTAATAAGCTTAGTGCAACAACATCCGTCGTCATCTTCAATGAAACTCTTCTGATCAGGAGTATTGACAGCTCGCACTACATCATCGTTTAGCAACTGGTAGCCTTCAAGGCTGGCTTCACGTGTCACCATTCCTTTATGCATCTCAAGCTCATCAACATCAACAAGAATGAAACCAGAACCTTCTAGACGAAAACTGGAGTGAATATTGTGTAGATACCAATTACGAGCATAGACTAGACCAGGAAGGCATAGAGGAAGAATCAAGAGAAGTAATGATCCACCAAAGAGAAGACGAGCTGAAGTTACATCAGAAGTCTTTGAACGAAAGAGAAGCAGATAAACACCATTCAAGACCGCTAATATGTTAAGCAAGAGAAACATGAGAGAATCTCGTCGAACTCCATCTGGTGGAAGAGGTTCAAGAGGCGGTTGGCGAAGAATAGGGATGAGAGCAGCGAATGAAACAAAAAGAGGTACAAGAGCGTTTAAGAGTAGGTATAGTTCTGTAGAAACACGGATTGATTGCGTTATAAGCAAGAGTGTACAAAGCAGCACTTACGCCA
>NW_003302548.1:2142133-2147120 GCF_000004255.2 Arabidopsis lyrata subsp. lyrata | reverse complement strand
GGAAAGGCAACGATCTCCGTGGCACTTTTGCGACAAGGATCGATGCAATCGATAGATATCAATCGCTTGTTTTCTCGGCAGAATTACGCGAATTCTGCCTGGTGCTTGGAGGAAATCTCGAAGATCATCGAGTGCAGGGAAAGATTCGGTCAGGTGGTGTTGCCGATCTTCTACAAAGTTCGGAAATCTCATGTGGAGAATCAGACGGGGGATTTCGGAGCACCGTTTGAGAGTGTCCATGAGAGTTTTCCAGGATTTCAGCACAGATTTCCGGCGTGGAAGGAGGCTTTGAATACTGCTTCCAATATTGCCGGCTATGTTCTGCCGGAGAACAGGTACGTACTCCCCGTTACATTACATCTATCGCTATTCTTTTCCAATGTTCATCGATGTTTCCTATTTTTTCAGACTCTCTGCACTCTTTCTCTCCCATTTATTCATACTTGAAAGCTTTATTCAGTGTTCATTTTTTTCAGCTACTGTATTCCTATCTTACGAGTCCTCTTGTAATCTATCCATACAAAGTTTTTTGTTGAATGCAATAGTTACAGTTTTACTAAAAATGAACTGAGTTCTACTCCATCTCCTTTACAATTTTAGGTGCTGTTCTTCTTTCAAAATCTACATCTAAGCTTAAAGTGAATTGATAATCGAGCTTGGTGTCCTTGTCGTTTGTTCCAGTAAACACAAGTTCTTGTCTCATGTGTAGATTCAGTTTCTATCTTTTCGAGCTTGGTGTCCTTGTCGTTTGTTCCAGTAAACACAAGTTCTTAACCTCATTTTATCTTGGAACTTTATTTATCACCTTACTTGTTTTGACGTTTCTTCTTTTTTTTTTTTTGCATTTGGCAGTCACGAGTGTGACTTTGTAGACAAAATAGCCAAGGAAACTTTTAAGACGCTGAACAAGTTGTCTCCCAGTGAAATCCGTGGTCTTCCTGGGGCTGAATTGCGCATGCAGGAACTGGAAAAGTTATTGGATCTTAAAAGGAAAAGTTGTGTGATAGTTGTTGGTGTTCTTGGTATGGCAGGTATCCGTAAAACAACTGTTGCAGATTGCGTATATAAACGAAATTACAGCCGATTTGATGGCTACTGCTTTCTCGCAAACATTAACAATGAAGAGAGACTACATGGATTAAATCATTTGCAGCAGAAACTCCTCCGAAAATTATTGGATGAAGAGAATCTAGATGTTGGAGCTCCTGAAGGGGCACATGAAGCTTTGAAGGATCGTCTTCAGAACAAGAGACTGTTTATTGTTCTTGACGATGTGACAAATGAAGATCAAATAAGAATCCTTATCGGACAATGGAAACAAAAGTTGTATCGAGAAGGAAGTCGGATTGTGATAACAACCAGAGACAAGAAACTACTGGAGAAGGTCGTTGATGCAACATATGTGGTTCCGAGATTACGTGATAGGGAAGCACTGGAGCTTTTCTGCTTGAATGCATTTTCTTGTAACCTCTCTCCCAACACAGAATTCATGGCGTCTATCAGACCAAGTTTGTCGATTATGCTTAAAGGGCATCCCGTAACTCTGAAGTTGTTAGGTTCTGATCGATGTCAAGGGACAAACTTTACTGGCAGAGAAAGTTGGAGAGATTGGAGAAAAGGCCAGACGGTAAGATTCAGGAGGTGCTGAAAATGAGTTATATGGAACTGTGTCCGGAGCAGAAGAGCATCTTTCTCGATATTGCGTGTTTCTTCAAGTCAGGAAAAACAGATTTCGTTTCGAGGATTCTGAATACTGACCATATTGATGCTACAACTCTGATTGATGATCTTGTTGATAAGTGTTTGGTAACCATTTATGATAACCGGCTTGAGATGCATGACCTTCTGCTGACAATGGGGAAGGAGATAGGTTATGAATCATCCATCAAAGAGGCAGGTAACCAGGGTCGATTATGGAACCAAGACGATATATGCCGTTTGCTGAAGTATAAAACGGTGAGCAAAATGTCTTGTTACTTCTATATCATATCCGGTATTGATGCGATTCGTATAACTGTTTTTTCTGTTTTTCTCTATAATTTGATTATCTTGCTTATCAGGGAACTGCAGAAACTAGAGGCATCTTCCTGGATATGTCAAATTTAGAAAACATGAAGCTAAGTCCTGATGTATTCACAAAGATGTGGAATCTCAAGTTCCTCAAATTCTTTTCATTGTTCTCAATGGTGTGAGAATGACTGTAAATTTTGCTTCCCGTGTGGTCTTGATTGCTTTCCAGATGAGCTGGTGTACCTCCATTGGCAGGGATACCCTTTGGAGTACCTGCCATCAAACTTCAACCCAAAGAAACTTGTTGATCTCAATCTGCGTCATAGCCATCTTAAAACACTTTGGGAAGAAGAAAAGGTTTAGTCTCCTATTAGAACAGATTCTAGAGTCAAGTCTGCATATAGTTATTAAATTATTGATGTGTTATCTCGCAGAATACAGCAGAGTTAAGGTGGCTTGATATCAGTCATTCAAAAGACTTGCTGAGTTTATCAGGCTTGTTGGATGCTCGAAATATTGAAAGACTGAACGCTGAATGCTGTACAAGTTTGATCAAGTGTTCATCAATCCGTCAGATGGACAGTCTTGTTTACTTGAACTTCAGAGAGTGCACAAGCCTTAAGAGTCTTCCGAAGGGGATCAGTCTTAAATCGTTGAAATCTCTAATCCTCAGTGGTTGCTCAAAGCTAAGAACATTTCCAACAATTTCAGAAAACATAGAATCTCTATATTTGGATGGGACTGCAATTAAAAGAGTTCCTGAATCCATAGATAGCCTTCGATACCTAGCTGTGTTGAATTTAAAGAAGTGTTGTAAGTTGAGGCATCTTCCCAGCAATCTTTGCAAGATGAAATCTCTTCAAGAACTAATACTTTCTGGCTGTTCAAAACTGAAGTGTTTCCCAGAAATTGATGAGGACATGGAACACTTAGAGATTTTGCTTATGGACGATACGGCCATCAAACAGATACCTATAAAAATGTGTATGAGTAATCTCAAGATGTTTACGTTTGGTGGATCTAAATTCCAGGGTTCAACAGGTTATGAGTTGCTTCCTTTCTCAGGCTGCTCTCACTTATCAGACCTCTATCTCACAGATTGCAATCTCCACAAGTTGCCCAACAACTTCAGTTGCTTGTCATCGGTACATAGCTTATGCTTAAGCAGAAACAATTTAGAATACCTACCCGAAAGCATCAAGATACTTCATCATCTTAAATCACTTGACTTGAAGCACTGCAGAAAGCTCAACTCACTACCAGTGCTTCCCTCAAATCTGCAGTACTTGGATGCTCATGACTGTGCTTCTCTAGAAACAGTTGCAAATCCCATGACACATCTTGTGCTAGCTGAAAGAGTTCAATCTACTTTTTTATTCACTGATTGCTTCAAGCTTAACCGAGAAGCACAAGAAAATATTGTGGCCCATGCCCAACTTAAGAGTCAAATACTGGCGAATGCGTGTCTTAAACGAAATCATAAGGTCCATCTCCGTAAACTCTGTTCTTCCATTGAAATTTTATCATGATCTCATGCTTAATGGTTTCCTCTGTACCATCTCAGGGACTAGTTCTTGAACCTTTAGCTAGTGTCAGTTTTCCTGGAAGCGACTTACCTTTATGGTTCCGCAATCAGAGAATGGGCACTTCCATAGATACACACTTGCCTCCACACTGGTGCGACAGTAAATTTAGGGGGCTCTCCTTATGTGTGGTTGTCTCTTTCAAAGACTATGAAGATCAAACCAGCCGTTTCTCTGTAATTTGCAAGTGCAAGTTCAAGAGCGAGAGTGGTGATTGCATCAGGTTTATTTGCACTCTTGGGGGATGGAATAAGCTGTGTGGATCATCTGGACATCAATCACGGAAACTTGGGTCTGACCATGTGTTCCTCAGTTACAATAACTGTTTCCATGTCAAGAAATTTCGTGAAGACGGTAATGACAACAATCGATGTTGCAACACTGCAGCCTCTTTCAAATTCTTTGTTACTGATGACAGCAAGAGGAAGCTAGGAAGCTTTGAGGTGGTGAAATGTGGAATGGGCTTGCTATATGCTCCGGATGAGTCTGATTATAGACTCCAGGAAACACTGGAGAATAACCTCAAGGAAGTGACATCTATACACGAAGCAGATCGACATGAAAATGGTTCGGGTGAAGCTGTTCTGCTCAAGAGGAGGAATTCTTTTTTAAAAGATGAAGAGGTAAAGAATGGAAAAAGAATAAAGGAAGTAAACATCTTGTACTCATGAGTGTTTATGCTTTTTGTTAAAAGCACATGGTTGCTTACCAAGGCTGGATTCAGAGTAAGGTCAATCATGTTTCACATTGCAACAATTCAAAAGGTGAACTTAGAAGAGAAATTAACGCCGAGAATGACACTTTGTTTTAGAAGGTTAGCTGCAGAAAATTGATGCAAATGTCAGAGAAATTTTCCAAAGCACTGTTGAGTTAGCCATCTCTTTTTTATTCTGAAGTATTATTGGCAGGGACACTAGGATCTCTGCAGAGTATACTCTGTTTAGCAACACCAAGTCAATCTCAAAACATTATCCGAAACTTCTTGAGCATTTATTCAGTTATAAAGATACTGTCTTGGGTTGTTCAGAATTACCGTAGAAGTATTTTCCAGGCACACAACAAAAGAAGCAGCACTTATAAAACTAGAGCATGCTTGAAGGTTTCTGATCCTTTTTCAAAGCGTTCATAGTGTTTTTTTTGTTCTCAGAAGTAAGTTAACCCTGATGCTGTAGGGTCTAAATAGCTAAGATGTGATTGAAACCATATAGGCACTAATGCAAAAAAAACCATCTTCTTTCTCAAGGGACCCAAAAATCTTCTTACACCTCGTCTGACCTCCTTTGCCATTGGGTTTGCATCCCAAGAACCATTATCAGATTCACTCACCATTGGACTTGCATCAACTTTTGTGTCACAAGAACCATTACCAGATTCACAAACCACTTGACTTGCAT
>NW_003302548.1:2137675-2142033 GCF_000004255.2 Arabidopsis lyrata subsp. lyrata | reverse complement strand
ATAATATCATATAGACATAACATTTTCTATCTGAAAATTCAATATTATATTTACCACATAACAAAGATCCTCAAATAGCTACTCATCAAAAAGAATAATTCAGAAAGAAACCCAACTGCCATTTTCTGCAAGAAAAAACACTATTTAAATGAATTGGCGACAAAGAGAAAGTATTTATACACACACAAAACGAAGATCCGATCACAAAGAAACAATAAAGATTCTCGAGATAGTCATCAAACCAAGACAAAGCAGAACCAAGCCAAAGAAAAACACGTGAGACCAACCAGTCAACCATTCACCGACTCTTCTTCCAAACCTCCAAATCTTGATTTCAGTATTAGTAACCAAAAGAAACTATTTATATCACAAAAATACAAATTTTAATAATATGTAGAACTAAACTACCTATAAACTTGAAACATTTCTCTAACTTAACTACAACTAATTATATGTAATTATGTATAAAAGAAGAAATGTATCATTAAAGTTATAAACAACACTAAAGTAAAATGTAACACATTAAAATTTAATGAATGGATTATATAATCATTAAAGCAATAAAGTAATTTAAACTACATTAGTTAATAAATTACGTATAAAGCTAAAGAAATTGAATACAGTTTTCAACTTCGAAGTTTCTGATTTGGTTTTTACAAATTGATTCAAGATTAAAGCAAACAGAGACAAAGAAAATGTTGAGAAATTATTTTACCAGAATATAAGGCAAAGAGATAACGTTAGTGATGACGAGCCATTGAACACCATAACCAACGAAACCCATAATCGCCGCCGCGAAAAGAACCGTCCAAAGAGGGAAATACAAAAGTGCAAGTCCCGATGACCAACCGAAAACTTTCCCAAGATCCGAAGCAACGGCGAGATAATTCAATTGTACTTGCGAAATCCCTAGAACCGATTTCAAATTCGACGAGTACGTCGAGAAATCGAAATTCGTACCAGTGAATGCTTGAATCCAGATCGTCGCTACGAGAATCATCCATTTTCGTGATTGTCCCGCCATCTTTTTTCCCTCACCGTGTTTAACAATCTCCGACGTACGGTTCCTGAATCACCGGAGATTTTGATTTTTTTTTTTTTTTTGTTCTCTCTCTTTTGTTTGATTCGAGCTTCTTCACTGGTTACGACGAATCGAGAAAAAAAAGGACTAAATAGAGAAACGAATCATGTTGGTTTACGTGGCATCTTCATGTCATTGTCAGGTGTAAATAAACCGAGATCAAATCAATTTTATCCGGTTTAGTTTGATTGGTCCATTGTGATTTCGGTTCGGTATTTAAAAAAAAAAAGTTGAAAACCAGGTCAAGTCAAAATCATTGCACTACATTAATATCAATAATTGATGTCTTTTTTTGGTTCGTTGAACAAAAAGAGATTTTTTTTTTTGAACAGCAAAAAAATATCTTTTTCGTTGGAACATTAATAATTCATCACATGTTCCTTAATAAATTTGGGAAATTTCATTTAATATTCAACAAAAAAAATTATATTCATTTACCAAAAATAAAAAAGTTTTGAGTCCAAAATTTTTTTCAAAATGATGTTTCTTAAGAGTATTTTTCCAATAAATTTCTATAAAAACAGTTAGTGAATCTTGGTGTACAAATGAGTGATAATAAATTTAGTTCAATTAGGTCGTTTCAAATACTTACAATTGCTTTAGTTTTGGTTCGGTTCGGTTCAAGCGGCTCCGGCTCGGTCTCGATTCAATGGTTGAATGCTTGGAGCTCTCACAAATGGGAACTCTTTTCGTTTACGTTTGGAATGGCAAGCAAAGCCCTAATCATATATGTATATATACCTTCTCCAACACGCTACCATAAAACCACCCAAAGAACAGTGACATCTACATGAATACTTACCCTCTCGAATAAAAGTCAAGCTTTAGATAATAACAAGAACCAAAAGTGGACCAAGTTTATCAAACAGACAAGCAAGATCGTTCACTATGTAGATACAACTAAAGAGACCAAATTGGCACAAGCCTATTGATAAGTGAGAGAGAGACCTAGCACTAGCTAATTAGGTTCCTACTAGAGCCTTCATACATATTGAGTATCAGACATTAAAACCTACCATTTTTTAATGGGATCACGAAGGGTTCAGTCTCGCGCTTAGGAACCTGAAGACCCACCCTTGAACCTGAAGACCCACCATTTGCTGATGGGCTTGGTGCTTCAACAGCGCAATGAAGCACAGGTGGTGTTGAGTTTTCTTTATGAAACATGAGTTTGGCAATAAGGTCCGCTGGAAGATCAATGTCAAGCTTATAATCTGCTGCAAGTTCAACGATGGCTCTCAATCTTCCAACGTCTTTGTTCTCAGCCTAAAAGATGAACCAAAAACATATATAAGCCAATGACCAATCATTGACCAAGATTAAAAACATGAGAACCAGTTCTTACTTTTTCCAGGGCAGAGCGTTTTAAATCGATGACCTCTTTCATTAAGAGAGTTTGGGGTTGGAAGTCTGTAAGCTTGAACAAACATACAAGTCGTACTGCAGGAATATAATGGCGGTTGTTTATGAGACCTAGCACATAATCTGCAAAAGATAGAAAAAGAGTCATAAGACCTTGCTTCATCCCTCAGTTTTTATGTATCAGAAATGTTTTAGAAACTAACCTGGGATCTTAAGTTCAAGACCAAGCGAATGAAAGAGTTTTGGACCCTGTTTGTAATGAGAAACAGATGTGACAAGTAGAGCAGTCTCTTCTTCATTGATCAAACTCTTTAATCCATATGCCACAATGAACAACAAAAAAGCCAAAGCCTCGAGAGATGATCTTGGAGCTTCGATGCTTATCAACCTTTTCCAAATAGTAGCCACCTGTGTCGCCTTGAGCTGCAGTTGAGCCTGGTCCCATCCTTTAATTTCTGCTAGCTCTTCAATAAATACAACCAAATTCTCCACCAGTAACTCCCGTAAACCAGATTCTTTTTTGCGATGAGCATCCTTAACTTCTCCCTCCACTAGATTCAGAACATATCTTCCTGGATCAGGTTTAGCTCTAAGAACATTGGAAACCTCATGGTGACCAAGAGAAACTGATGAGATTTCATAACGCATGAGAGGATCTCCACTAAACTGCTCAGTCTCTGCTGCAACGGGCTGCTGCTCGTGCTTAACAAACACACTGCTCGTTTGTCTTAACTCTTTCTTCTTCAACTCAAGTTCCCTTTGAGTATTCTGCACTAATTTCTTAAGCTCAATGAGTGCCATTTCCTCTGCCGTGATCTGGTTCCTTAGCAAATCAAGTTCCTTTCTTTTGCCACCTGCTTCAATCTCTATTGCTTTAATCTCCCGCGCCTTTGCTTCAACTACATTAGTTTGTTGCTCAATCTGCTTTTGGATTTTCCCCAAGTTTAAGCTCAGAACTTGAAGCTGGTTTTCCTCTGACTTGATCTGATTCTTTAGCAAATCAAGTTCCTTTTCTTTGTCACCTGACTCAATCTCTGCAACTTTAATCTGCTTTTGGATTTTCCCCAATTTCAAGGTCAGACCTTGAAGCTTGTTTTCCTTTGTTTCAACTTCCAGAGACTTCTTTTCGATATCGGTTTCAAGTGTATCAAGATGTTCCTGTAAACTCCTCAATATCCCAGCTGAATCAGCTTTGTATTTCTCCAAAGACTTACAGATTTTTCGTCTCTTAGACTCACTGTTGAGTCTAGTGACAGTGAGTGTTAGCTCATCCTCACCACAAGTCTTCTCCATCCTCAACAGTAACAACAACAAATCTTCACAGTGAACCTGCAAATCCGATTACAAGAGAAAAATAAAATAGGTAAATGCAGGAATCAACGTTCTTCAGAAACAAAACACATTCTATAAACACATTCTAGAAGATCATAAATGAGGAACAGAGTTAAATTTTAGGCAAATGTAAGAAACAAAACCCTAAACGAAGAAAGACCCTAGAAGCTAAAACTTCAGCCGAAACAAAAAAAATCAGGAAGAAATCAAAATAGGTCATCAAAGAGATGAGCAGAGGAACATCAAAAAAAACCCTAACTTTGAACGAAATTACGAAGGTAAGGAAGAAAAGGAAAGAGGAAAACAATCAGAAAAGAAAAGAAAGAGTAAATCATACGTACGAAGAGAGAAAGTTGCGGTAATTTGAGTGGTGACAACTCCATTTTCTTGTGCATAGCGAGTCTGAATCTGCACTGAATAATATTGACTATATAAGAAAGATGAAGAATTTTTTTTAGTGTTGTTGCCTTGTTGGAGCCGTTGCGATGGGCTTAATAGGAATAAGGCCCATTGTGCTTGTTAATCCAGTTTTATTTATCTTTTGGGTCTTTGTTCTCTTTTTTTTCGAACAAATTTGTGTTTT
>NW_003302548.1:2134718-2135821 GCF_000004255.2 Arabidopsis lyrata subsp. lyrata | reverse complement strand
GCATTCCTTTGAGCATACGATGTGATTCCTCCTTTGCAGCTTGTTGCAGGTTCTCACAGTTGGTGAAAATGAATGTGGAATGATTCTGTACGGTTGGCATGATACGGGCCAGGAGGCTTTGAAACTGTCTTCAGCGAACTACAGCCGTGTGCATCTAAGCACTGAAGATTTGGTGGAAACTCTGGAACTGATGTAAGACTCGTACAATACTTCAGGTCCAGCCATTTAAGTTGAGAAAGCTGACTGATTCCATCAGGAAGGTAGCTGATCTTAGCATTCCTGCTTAAGCACAAATACTGCAGTGAGGGTAATTGTGGCATCACTTCAATGGCTGTCCCATCCAAAAGTAAAATGTTTAAAGAGCTCATGTTGATTTCTGGGAAAATCTTGAGATTTAAACAATCAGAGAGTATCAGTTCTTGAAGAGCTTTCAGCTCACCAACACGGCCTGGGATTTCCTCCAGCATTTTGCAGTCTTTCATATTCAGTACAACAAGTCTCTGGAGCTTCTCCATGTTCGTAGGAAGCTGACTTATTGCTGTGCCATCTAAGTATAGAGTTTCTATATTATCTGAAATCAACGGAAATTCCTTAAAAGTTGAGCAGCCGCTGAGAGTAAGTGTTTTCAGAGAAATCAAATTCATCTCTGGAAGAGATTCGAGACTTGTGCACCCCTTCAGATTCAGGAAAGCAAGCATTTTCATTTTTTTCATATCGTGTGGCAACGCTTTCAGTGTTGTGCAACCTTCAAGGTTCAACCTTTGAAGCTTTTCAGCTTTTGATAACCCTGACAAGCTGCACAACTTACTTGAGTGATTGAGATCAACCCACCTTAAGCATGGTGTATCCTATTACAGAAAAAGAAAAAAAAGAAAACATTTAGCCACCAGTCAAAAAAACCTATCCTTGTAAATTAACCATTCACAAAAGCAATCAACAGATTATTCAGAGACACACCTTGTCACCATCCCAAAGTTGTTCAATCTCACTGTAGGGCAGCCTAAGGTCGACAAGATTAATCGGGTTGAAATCGTTTGGAAGTGTCTCCAATGGGAATTTCAGCCAGTGGAGGCATCGAACCTCTTTCAATGGTAGCTTAAGTT
>NW_003302548.1:2113975-2134618 GCF_000004255.2 Arabidopsis lyrata subsp. lyrata | reverse complement strand
GGGAATTGTAGAACTTGAGATACCGAAGATTTCCCATATTTATGAAGTGGTCGCGGTCTAAGCTCGTTTCGTCTTTCACTTCAGACAAGTCTAAGAAAATACCTCTAACATTGGCAGCTTTCTAAGAACCAATAACAAACACGACATCAGTGAAGAGAGAAAAAATGTAACTTTTTACCAATAAACATCTAGAGGAACTTCTGGTCTCACCATTTTATTTTGCAGTACATTAATTATGCCTCCCTTGATTATGTCTTGATGAAGCCACAGCCTCCGTTGTCTGCTACCATCCTGATTAGATGCCTTAAGATCAAGTTCCCTTGAAAATTTATACAATAGATCATGCATCTCCACTCGCCCATCACAAGTATTAATCAGGAACTTATCCGTGAGACTTTTTACTGCACTCATTGCTTCAGCAGATCCAAGATCAGATGAAGCCAGTAAACTTTCTACATAATTCTTGTCCTGTGATCTAAAACAGGCTATGTCGAGAAATGCGTCTTTCTGCTCTGAAGTCAATTCATCATAACTCACTTGGAAGACACTTACAATATTAGGGCAGGGACTCTGTGCAAGTTTCTTCATTTTTGAATTCCAATGATCCATATTTTTCTTATTAAGCTCTCCGCCCAGTATTTTGAGGGATAGTGGATGGCCTCTGGCGTAATGTACAAACCCTTCTGACAGCTTCATGAAATCTTTCTTTTGAGGATTGGCTTGATCATCAATGAATGCATGATAGTGAAATAGTTGTAAGCTATCTCTGTGGTTCAAATTTTGAACCATGTAAGTATCATCAACCAAACCATTTGTTAAGGACACGTCGCTTGTTGCAATGACAACCCTGCTTCCCTCCTTACCCTCCTTAATCCAGTCTAGTATCTCACGAAGAGCATCTATTTGTTCCCTTTTACTAACATCATCAAGTACAACAAGAACTTTGCGTTCATGCAGTTGACTGTATGGATCTTTGAGATTGTCTATGTGAGGATTGTTCAACTTCGATAAACTCGCCTAAGAGCATTTGAGGCAAGCGATCCAACTCCAAGTGCTTGGACTTTACACGGATTTGATCGATTAGCGCATGCCTCGTAAACTTACCCTGCCACGTCTTATAGAGCTCTTTCAGGAGTGTGGTTTTACCAATTCCGGGCATCCCAAAACTCCAATGATACGAGTCCCTTGTATTTATGAAGGTCCAACTTCTCTTCCAACTCCTTTAAACGTTGTTCGTTTCCAAAAGTCTTATGCTTTCACCCACTGAGGAAGTTCCAGCGTTGCCATTTCCTAAAGCCTCAACGACGGCATTTTGGCTTCCCTTCGATGGAATCCCGGTCAGCGCTGTCTTCACCGCCTTCACAATTTCATTGACTTTCTCACTCTCAACACTGCAATTTTCAAGGCTAATGAGATCATGACCTCCCTAAATTCCATAAAAGGTTCATAGATCTATTTGGGAGGTACCTTTTCTTGTCAATGGTGATGCCCATGATGTTAGGAATCAAGTTAAAAGCTTCTTTCCACTTCTTCTTCCTCTCATCACCCTTAGCCATACTTCTAAATCTATCACCGAACTTTCCTTTCAAATCTCTAACGGTGGATGGCTCGAGCTTGTAGAAGATTGGAATCGCAACAAGTGTTCCTTCATCCGTACAATCCTTGATCTTCTCCAGCTCTCTCACGCACCAGATTGACTCGGTGTAGTTGCCGGAGAAGATAGCCAAAACGATTTTGGACTCCTCTATCCTCTTCAGTAGTACATCTAGAGGTTGACCTCTGTCTTCATAGTCGTCGATAAAGACGTTAATGTTGTTCAATTTCAAGGCCGTGACGAGATGGCTGACGAATCTCAGGCGCAAATCCGCCCCACGGAAATTGATGAACACCTGATGTTGCGGTGGCTGGTCGTCGACCGTGGAAATTGATGATGTCTCCATGGCGATAAGCTTTTTCCGGTGTGCTTGGACTTTTTTCTACTGGTGTGCGTTAGAGTAGCAAGAATGTATTACGATTCTTTTTTTTTTTTTTTTAACGAATGTATTGTTGACTATTCTTTTCTCTTTTTACTTCGCTTTTTTTTTTTTTGTTTTTTTTTTTGTTTTCTTTTTCTGTATTAATTGATATTTTTTTCGGTTGGAAAAATATCAAACAAAATTTAAAGTATAATTGAAGATGGCCGACAAAAAAAAAAAGTTGGCCGACAAAAAAAAATGAAAAAATTAGAAGGAAAACAAAACTGGAAGTATAATTAAATATTAATAATTGTTTTTTTTTGTCAATATTAATAATTAGATGTTTTAACCAAAGATATTTTTGTTTGACAAGTCGATGAAAAACCCTCTGAGATTTGAGTGGTAGACCAATGTCCATGAAAAAGCATCGTCGGCATTCCGGCGAAATCTAAGGTTCGTTCAAAGTGTCAAAGCGCGAAATCATGACCAATTGTGAAAAGGCTGAGGAATTAGTCTGCATCAGCTGCGTAGACGAGGTACGGTACTCTTTCGTGAGCCACCTCTCCGAAGCTCTCCGCCGAAAAGGCATAAATAATGTGGTCATAGAGGTAGAAGGCGATGATCTGCTTTCCAAGGAGTCTGAGGCAAAGATCGAGAAAGCTAGGGTTTCTGTGATGATTTTATCCAGAATCTGTGAGCCCACTAGAGCATGCCACAAGTTCGAGAAGGTTCGCGAGTGCCAGAGGAACAAGAACCAGGTGGTGGTTCCAGTATTGTACGGTGAGAGTCCATCATTGCTCGACTGGATTAGCGTGCTGGATTTGAAAGACTTATCAGCAATTCACCATTCCAGGTATTCGCTTTATTTTGCTATTATATTCTGCAAATGCTACTTATTCACTTATGAGAGTAACTGAGATTTCTCAAACCATAACGAGGACATGATTGGTTATAGCAGATTTCAAGGTTAAAGGTCGACACAATTTTTGCTCTACTTTCTGAAGATAATCCTTTCATTTCCTCATGTTGAAAATTTGCATAGCTTTTTGGTAGGCCATTGTAGTGTTCCGATAAAGTGCATTTCTTTATTAATTGATCAAATATGATGCAGAATGGAATGTAGTGACTCCAAACTAGTACAAGAGATTGTGAGAGATGTGTACGAGAAGCTCTTTTATAAGGGACGAATTGGAATCTATTCGAAGCTGCTGGAGATTGAAAACATGGTTAACAAGCAACCGATAGGCATCCGTTGTGTTGGAATTTGGGGTATGCCTGGCATAGGAAAGACAACACTTGCTAAAGCAGTCTTTGACCAAATGTCTAGCGCCTTTGATGCTTCTTGCTTTATCGAGGACTATGACAAAGCTTTTCATGAGAAGGGTCTTTATTGTTTGCTGGAGGAACAACTTTTCAAAGAAAACCCGGGCAATGACGCAACCATTATGAAACTGAGCTCGCTCAGAGACAGATTGAACAGTAAGAGAGTTCTTGTTGTTCTCGATGATGTGCGCAATGCTCTGGTTGCAGAGTCTTTTCTCGAGGGGTTTGACTGGCTAGGACCCGGAAGCTTGATCATCATAACGTCTAGAGATAAACAGGTGTTTCGCCTTTGCGGAATCAATCAAATATATGAGGTCCAGGGTTTAAATGAGAAAGAAGCTCTTCAACTCTTCTTGCTGTGCGCGTCTATGGGAGAGCAGAATCTCCACGAGTTGTCAATGAAAGTAGTAAATTATGCTAATGGAAATCCGTTAGCTATCAGTGTTTATGGAAGAGAGCTGAAAGGTAAGAAAAAACTCTCAGAAATGGAGACGGCATTCCTCAAACTCAAGCGACGTCCTCCGTTTAAAATTTTCGATGCATTTAAAAGCAGCTACGACTCACTCTGTGACAACGAGAAGAACATTTTTCTGGACATAGCTTGTTTCTTCCAGGGAGAAAATGTCAACTACGTGATACAACTGCTTGAGGGTTGTGGTTTCTTTCCACATGTTGAAATTGATGTCCTTGTTGAGAAGTGTCTGGTGACTATTTCAGAAAACCGAGTTTGGCTGCATAATCTGACCCAGGATGTCGGGCGAGAAATAATAAATGGAGAAACAGTACAGATCGAGAGGCGCAGAAGACTGTGGGAACCTTGGAGCATCAAATATTTATTAGAATATAATGAACACAAAGCCTGTGGAGAACCTAAAACAACCTTCAAACGTACTCAGGTCTGTTATATTTTGATAGTTTCATATTTAATCTACTTTATGAGCCAACAGCCTAATATATACATTTCCAATATTCTTTCAGGGCTCTGACGAGATCGAAGGCATGTTTCTAGACACATCAAACTTAAGATTTGATGTGCAGCCCTCTGCCTTTAAGAATATGTTGAACCTTAAATTGCTCAAGATTTACTGTTCCAATCCTGAAGTCCATCCTGTAATCAATTTCCCAAAAGGCTCTCTGCATTCTCTTCCTAATGAGCTAAGACTCCTCCATTGGGAGAACTATCCTCTGCAATCTTTGCCTCAAAGTTTTGATCCTTGGCACCTTGTCGAAATCAACATGCCGTACAGTCAACTTCAAAAACTTTGGGGTGGAACCAAGGTAAACAAACAATGATATGCGTCTTTCGCCCTTATCATTACTTGACAACTTTTGTTGTTATTCATTTAGCTTTTTTATTTTTTTTATTTTTTTTTGTCTTCTCAGAACCTGGAGATGTTGAGGACGATCAGGCTTTGCCATTCCCAGCATCTAGTTGATATCGATGATCTCTTTAAAGCTCAAAATCTTGAGGTAATTGATCTCCAAGGTTGTACAAGACTGCAGAATTTCCCAGCCGCAGGTCAATTGCTGCGTCTACGAGTTGTAAATCTCTCAGGTTGCATAGAGATTAAAAGTGTCCTAGAGATGCCACCAAATATTGAGACACTACATCTACAGGGAACTGGCATATTAGCATTTCCAGTTTCCACTGTTAAGCCAAACCGCAGAGAGCTTGTGAATTTTCTAACAGAAATTCCGGGTCTTTCAGAGGCCTTGAAACTTGAGCGTTTAACAAGTCTGCTGGAATCTAGCTCATCTTGTCAAGATCTTGGGAAGCTTATTTGCTTGGAGTTGAAAGATTGTTCTTGTTTGCAGAGTCTGCCAAACATGGCTAATTTAGATCTTCTTAATCTTCTTGATCTCTCGGGTTGCTCAAGGCTCAATTCTATTCAGGGTTTCCCTCGGTTTCTGAAAAAGTTATATCTTGGTGGCACTGCAATAAAAGAAGTGCCACAACTTCCTCAAAGTCTAGAACTCTTGAATGCACGTGGATCTTGTTTGCGAAGTCTGCCAAACATGGCTAATTTAGAATTTCTCAAAGTTCTTGATCTCTCTGGTTGCTCAGAGCTCGAGACTATTCAGGGTTTTCCTCGGAACCTGAAAGAGTTATATTTTGCTGGCACTACGTTAAGAGAAGTGCCCGAACTTCCTTTAAGCCTAGAGCTCTTGAATGCACATGGTTCGGACTCGGAGAAGCTTCCTATGCATTACACATTCAGCAATTTTTTTGATCTATCTCCACAAGTGGTCAACGATTTTTTGGTGAAAGCGCTGACTTATGTAAAACACATACCAAGAGAGTATACGCAGGTAATACTCTTTCTCTCCTTCTGCCTCTCTCTTGTCTACTTACCTCTCCATTAGCTTGCTTTCTTTCCATCACCCCCTCAATCCCTTTCTCCTTCTCTGTCCGCCTCTGTCTCCCACTCTCTATAATGTCTGTTATGTACACCCAACGACACCCTCCTCATATCATATCTGACTTATTTGTATTGAAACAGGAACTCAACAATGCTCCGACTTTCAGCTTCAGTGCGCCCTCACATAAAAATCAAAACACCACATTTGGTCTGCAACCAGGATCTTCTGTAATTACACGACTAAATACTTCATGGAGGAACACGCTTGTGGGATTTGGTATGCTGGTGGAAGTTGCATCTTCCGAGGACTACTGTGATGCTACAGGTTTTGGCATAAGTTGTGTTTGCAGATGGAGCAACAAAGAAGGCCGCTCTTGTAGGATAGAAAGAAATTTTCATTGTTGGGCTCCAGCGAAAGTTGTTTCAAAAGTTCGAAAGGATCATACTTTTGTCTTTTGTGATGTCAACATGTTCCCAAGTACCGGTGAAGGAAATGACCCTGATATCTGGGCTGGCTTAGTTGTATTTGAGTTCTTTCCTATCAATCAGCAGACAAAGTGTCTAGATGATCGGTTCATAGTGACAAGATGTGGAGTCCGTGTAATAAATGTTGCAACTGGCAATACAAGTCTTGAGAACATATCACTAGTTTTGTCCTTGGATCCGGTAGAGGTTTCTGGTTATGAAGCAGTTAAAGAAGTATTGAGAGTCAGCTATGATGATTTACAGGAGATGGATAAAGTTCTATTTCTTTACATATCGTCTTTGTTCAATGACGAGGATGTTGATTTGGTGGCACCACTTATTGCCGGCATTGACTTGGATGTTAGCTCTGGACTCAAGGTTTTAGCCGATGTGTCTCTCATAAGTATATCATCCAATGGGGAAATAGTGATGCATTGTTTGGTACGACAAATGGGTAAAGAAATCCTCCATGAACAATCCATGCTGCTATCTGATTGTGAGAGTTCCATGACCGAGAATTTGTCTGACTTACCAAAAAAGTAAGTTCTCTTTTTTATATCAGCTTCATATACACCCTTAGACTTGTCTAGTTCGGTGTTTTCTTATCATTAATTAGGAAAAATACATAATTTAGTAGATAACCAAATTTTTTAATAAAGCATTATTTGATAATATCTAAGTATACATAGGGTGCATTAGAAAAAAAGAAAAAAACTGTAGTTTTTTCAAACGTCTAGTTTATTAGATTGATCTAAAGTTTACAAAAGCCACTAGAGATGTACCAATGTGCTCTCTTTTCCAAGTTTGCTTAATAACATAGGTCTTTAATATTTGTACTTTTTAGATTAGTTTAAAAATCCGTTTTTTACTCCATTCAAGATTTTAGAAAAAGTTTTTTTATTTAATTAAATGTTATTTATATTGTGAAAAACACAATATTTACAAGTAGTGGAAAAATTTTCTATAGCATTTGGCATTTTTGCTCGGCTTTCTTTGTTAAATCCTTTTTTCATGAGGATTTCACCAAAGTTTCATCTTTTTGAAAAATACTCTTTACATATATATGTGTCAAGCAAACGTTGTTTTATCTATTAAAAACTCACTTCTCAACGTTTCCATATCTATGTATCTTTTTACTTTCATAAAACAATGAGAGACAATTCTATATGCAATATCACATTTTCTGAATTCTTTTGATCAATATTTTAATTTATGTTTGCTTTTGTTTTACTTCTTATCTTCCTCTTAAAAACTTTTTTTAACAATGTCCCTATTTTTCTTAACAAACAATGAACGTTAACTACGATGCCATCGTATCTCAAACCGAACTGATCATGGTCCACACTAACATTGATCACAAAACTAGCTATAAATCACAACATGTATACAAGTACGTATAATTACATGGGTTTCAATACATATTGATATTATATTGACGATGGATGCAGGAAGAAGAGCAAGGCAAAGAAAGTGGTTTGCATACCGGCTACAGACGAGGCAGATCTATGGACTTGGCGAAAGTACGGTCAAAAATACATCTTAGGTTCTAATTTTCCAAGGTACTCATGTATTTTTATATATAATCTTATATTCTGTCTATATATTATATTTTTTACAACATAATAAATAGATATACATATAGATGAATATTATTTAAATCAAAGGAAAACAGAATAGTATTTTCTTACAATAGGAAAGTTTTGTAACAACTTGCAAAACACCATTTTTTATACACAAAACGTATTCTAACTTGCTGGTGGCCTGGTAAACCTATATGTTGCTGGAAAAGTGAAATTTTATTGAGGAAACAAAAAAATTATTAACCATTGAAAAAAAGTCACATTAAACAGAATCTGCAGCTTTGTTTTTCCCTTCACTAACAATATTGCATATGGAATCATTAACGTGAAACTGTAAATTATAAAGTTCTTTTAATTTTCTACGGCGCAAATTATAAGCCTTTAGATTCTTTATTATGATGCAAACTTATCTTATAATCACTATATTCCATTGGAAGGATATTATAGATTTTGTTGTTATTCCCCGTGTTTGTGTAATTAGATTATGGTTACTTATGTCTTTGATGGTTACTTGATGGATTAATGAATTATTTGTTCCTCAGGAGTTACTACAGGTGCACTTACCGGTTCACGCAAGGTTGTTTAGCTACGAAACAAGTCCAACGTAGCGACACCAATTCAAACATGTTCGCTATTACTTACATCTCTGAGCATAACCATCCACGGCCAACTAAACGCAAGGTTCTCGACGGCTCCACTCGTTCCACTTCCTCCTCCAACTACTCAGCCAACTTTTGCCTCATCTAGAGTCCCCCAAAACAAAGACAACCCAAATAAACCCCACTTGCCTTCCTCCTCCACTCCTCCTGGGAATGCGGCTGTCGTGTTTAAAGAGAAGGACATGGAGGAGTGTCAGGACAATATGGAGCTTGATAATGACGTTGAAAATACACGTACACTGGCATTGTTCCCAGAGTTTCAACTTCAGCCGGAGGAAGAAGACCCATGGTCATTCCCCTCCCACATTAGTGGTATATATGACCTGAGCCCGCCCCAGCAGTAGTGGTATCATGTTTTTCCTCTTCTCCCTCTGTATGTGGCCGTCGAGGATTGTGACCAGTAACTTGTTTGCGAGATCTATAATTCACTGACGAATCACTAGCATCGGGATCTCCCAAATTTTAGTAAATTCCTAACAAAATACCCATCTTTGGCTAATAATACACACAAAAAGGTACAAGAAACGCGACGGAGTCAACGTGTTCGCAGATGCGTTGACTGATGGAGATTTCAAGGGGATTGAGGATTGCGCTTTTAGTCTTCTCAAACAGGTACACTGAATCGAGACTATGTTAGATGAGCTTGTGAAGATTAGAGAAGGAATGAAGGAAGGTAAATTCATGGTGATTCGGATCTTCTACAAGTTGGTCTTAACTTGTTGAATCCTGCAATGCGTGATTTTGAGTCTAAACACCTCAAGATTTGGAAGGAAGCTTTGGATTCGGTTACGTGTATGATGGGGTTTGAGTTGCATAACAAAGGGTAGAAGATTCTACTCTACATCAATATGTTGTAAAACAAATGGAACATTGTGGAAATGTGTTAGTATGTATAAGAAAGAAATTAGAGCAAACGATTCGAGTCGTCACAGACTCACAGTTACATTGATTATGTATGGCTTACTAGGTCAAAGGTTTGCATTGTCAAGGATTGCGATAGTAATCTTCTCAAACAGATACACCAAATCAACATGGGGATTAGAAAAAAAAAAAAAAAAACCATGGGGATTAGAAGAACTGGTCAAGATCAAAGAATGCATGGATGAAGGCAAACTCGTAATCATTCCAATCTTCTACAAGGTGAAGTGATTGCAGTATATACCAAAAGCAAATCTGAAAAAAACTCTTCATCTGAACACACTTATGTCCTAAGACTCCCTCTTTATTCTTATTTCTGCAAAAAGGATCAAAACTTATGTGCACTAACACATCTCTGCACAAGTTTGAGTCACCGTTTCCAACTCTTCCCCCAATTTGTTGGAGAAAATTCTAAGAATAGAGCATGCTCGAAGTTATACGATCTTGTTCAAAACGTTGATAGGCTCGTCTAGTTCTCAGAAACAAAACAACACTTGAAGCTAGTCCAATCACCGACAAGCATCCCCACCACACAAACGTTAGGAGATAACAGTCTCGTCCCATACATATAACTGACTCGGTCTTTGACCCAGCCACACTGTGGGATTCATAGACCAAAGCAGCTAAGAAACCGTAGACCAATGATCCTATCGGTATGTTTGTGATGAGGATGTTGTGGTTAACCCCGACGCTGTTGGGTCCAAAAAGCTCAGATGTTATGGAAACCGCTGCTGCAAATATGAAACCCGAGCTTAGACCGATTAGAGCTGTTCCTGCTTGTAACGCTGCCAAGCTTCCTGATGATGCCAACAAGAAAAGAGCAATTGTGGTTGGTAAAAGAGCAACGGCTAGCCACCCTGTTCTAGCAAAATAAACCTTCCTGCACAATTCACATTTCAATAACATCATAATCTTCACAATGCCAGAACCAGAGGAATACAAATGCTTGTGCGAGGACTTACGCTCTGATATAGTCTGGTGTTGCTGAAAGTAATCGACCAAAGAATGAGAAAGACGAATAAAGCGTTACAAGAGTTGTTGTCTCTGAGCTTTGTCCTAAAGATTGTGCAATCTGTCCCAGGTTGTTGCTATAAACCAGCCCAATCGTGCCGCCGCAAAAGTAGGCTATATAGTAAAGCCAGAAATCTGATCTGCATAAGAGTAAAGATAAAGGATGTTCTTCTCCAAGCATCCCAAGCTGATTTCTTGTAATAAGCTTAGTGCAACAACATCCGTCGTCATCTTCAATGAAACTCTTCTGATCAGGAGTATTGACAGCTCGCACTACATCATCGTTTAGCAACTGGTAGCCTTCAAGGCTGGCTTCACGTGTCACCATTCCTTTATGCATCTCAAGCTCATCAACATCAACAAGAATAAAACCAGAACCTTCTAGACGGAAACTGGAGTGGATATTGTGTAGATACCAATTACGAGCATAGACTAGACCAGGAAGGCATAGAGGAAGAATCAAGAGAAGTAATGATCCACCAAAGAGAAGACGAGCTGAAGTTACATCAGAAGTCTTTGAACGAAAGAGAAGCAGATAAACACCATTCAAGACCGCTAATATGTTAAGCAAGAGAAACATGAGAGAATCTCTTCGAACTCCATCTGGTGGAAGAGGTTCAAGAGGCGGTTGGCGAAGAATAGGGATGAGAGCAGCGAATGAAACAAAAAGAGGTACAAGAGCGTTTAAGAGTAGGTATAGTTCTGTAGAAACAGGATTGATTGCGTTATAAGCAAGAGTGTACAAAGCAGCACTTACGCCATTGAAGCTCACTGTGAGAGAAAGTGCAAGTGATCTGTTTGCTGGAAAGTTTCTGATACAGAGCACAAAGCAGACTGTGTTAAACCAACAGATACTTAGCCCAGCTAGTAAACAACATAGAAATACCTGCCACAAACATCAACAAAATTCATACTTTAGTCGCAAGTTCGGTAAGCCAATGGCAGTTTTGAAAGAACCAAGAATTATAGAAAAAAATCCCTAACAAAATGTTGTATTTGATCACAATCTTCTATCCAAGAAAATTAATCATTCCTCCCCAAGATACTAATCGACTAAGCTCATATAGTCATATGAAAGATAATTCAAATAATATCATATAGACATAACATTTTCTATCTGAAAATTCAATATTATATTTACCACATAACAAAGATCCTCAAATAGCTACTCATCAAAAAGAATAATTCAGAAAGAAACCCAACTGCCATTTTCTGCAAGAAAAAACACTATTTAAATGAATTGGCGACAAAGAGAAAGTATTTATACACACACAAAACGAAGATCCGATCACAAAGAAACAATAAAGATTCTCGAGATAGTCATCAAACCAAGACAAAGCAGAACCAAGCCAAAGAAAAACACGTGAGACCAACCAGTCAACCATTCACCGACTCTTCTTCCAAACCTCCAAATCTTGATTTCAGTATTAGTAACCAAAAGAAACTATTTATATCACAAAAATACAAATTTTAATAATATGTAGAACTAAACTACCTATAAACTTGAAACATTTCTCTAATTTAACTACAACTAATTATATGTAATTATGTATAAAAGAATAAATGTATCATTAAAGTTATAAACAACATTAAAGTAAAATGTAACACATTAATATTTAATGAATGGATTATATAATCATTAAAGCAATAAAGTAATTTAAACTACATTAGTTAATAAATTACGTATAAAGCTAAAGAAATTGAATACAGTTTTCAACTTCGAAGTTTCTGATTTGGTTTTTACAAATTGATTCAAGATTAAAGCAAACAGAGACAAAGAAAATGTTGAGAAATTATTTTACCAGAATATAAGGCAAAGAGATAACGTTAGTGATGACGAGCCATTGAACACCATAACCAACGAAACCCATAATCGCCGCCGCGAAAAGAACCGTCCAAAGAGGGAAATACAAGAGTGCAAGTCCCGATGACCAACCGAAAACTTTCCCAAGATCCGAAGCAACGGCGAGATAATTCAATTGTACTTGCGAAATCCCTAGAACCGATTTCAAATTCGACGAGTACGTCGAGAAATCGAAATTCGTACCAGTGAAAGCTTGAATCCAGATCGTCGCTACGAGAATCATCCATTTTCGTGATTGTCCCGCCATCTTTTTTCCCTCACCGTGTTTAACAATCTCCGACGTACGGTTCCTGAATCACCGGAGATTTTGATTTTTTTTTTTGTTCTCTCTCTCTCTTTTGTTTGATTCGAGCTTCTTCACTGGTTACGACGAATCGAGAAAAAAAAAGGACTAAATAGAGAAACGAATCATGTTGGTTTACGTGGCATCTTCATGTCATTGTCAGGTGTAAATAAACCGAGATCAAATCAATTTTATCCGGTTTAGTTTGATTGGTCCATTGTGATTTCGGTTCGGTATTTAAAAAAAAAGTTGAAAACCAGGTCAAGTCAAAATCATTGCACTACATTAATATCAATAATTGATGTCTTTTTTTGGTTCGTTGAACAAAAAGAGATTTTTTTTTTTTGAACAGCAAAAAAATATCTTTTTCGTTGGAACATTAATAATTCATCACATGTTCCTTAATAAATTTGGGAAATTTCATTTAATATTCAACAAAAAAAATTATATTCATTTACCAAAAATAAAAAAGTTTTGAGTCCAAAATTTTTTTCAAAATGATGTTTCTTAAGAGTATTTTTCCAATAAATTTCTATAAAAACAGTTAGTGAATCTTGGTGTACAAATGAGTGATAATAAATTTAGTTCAATTAGGTCGTTTCAAATACTTACAATTGCTTTAGTTTTGGTTCGGTTCGGTTCAAGCGGCTCCGGCTCGGTCTCGATTCAATGGTTGAATGCTTGGAGCTCTCACAAATGGGAACTCTTTTCGTTTACGTTTGGAATGGCAAGCAAAGCCCTAATCATATATGTATATATACCTTCTCCAACACGCTACCATAAAACCACCCAAAGAACAGTGACATCTACATGAATACTTACCCTCTCGAATAAAAGTCAAGCTTTAGATAATAACAAGAACCAAAAGTGGACCAAGTTTATCAAACAGACAAGCAAGATCGTTCACTATGTAGATACAACTAAAGAGACCAAATTGGCACAAGCCTATTGATAAGTGAGAGAGAGACCTAGCACTAGCTAATTAGGTTCCTACTAGAGCCTTCATACATATTGAGTATCAGACATTAAAACCTACCATTTTTTAATGGGATCACGAAGGGTTCAGTCTCGCGCTTAGGAACCTGAAGACCCACCCTTGAACCTGAAGACCCACCATTTGCTGATGGGCTTGGTGCTTCAACAGCGCAATGAAGCACAGGTGGTGTTGAGTTTTCTTTATGAAACATGAGTTTGGCAATAAGGTCCGCTGGAAGATCAATGTCAAGCTTATAATCTGCTGCAAGTTCAACGATGGCTCTCAATCTTCCAACGTCTTTGTTCTCAGCCTAAAAGATGAACCAAAAACATATATAAGCCAATGACCAATCATTGACCAAGATTAAAAACATGAGAACCAGTTCTTACTTTTTCCAGGGCAGAGCGTTTTAAATCGATGACCTCTTTCATTAAGAGAGTTTGGGGTTGGAAGTCTGTAAGCTTGAACAAACATACAAGTCGTACTGCAGGAATATAATGGCGGTTGTTTATGAGACCTAGCACATAATCTGCAAAAGATAGAAAAAGAGTCATAAGACCTTGCTTCATCCCTCAGTTTTTATGTATCAGAAATGTTTTAGAAACTAACCTGGGATCTTAAGTTCGAGACCAAGCGAATGAAAGAGTTTTGGACCCTGTTTGTAATGAGAAACAGATGTGACAAGTAGAGCAGTCTCTTCTTCATTGATCAAACTCTTTAATCCATATGCCACAATGAACAACAAAAAAGCCAAAGCCTCGAGAGATGATCTTGGAGCTTCGATGCTTATCAACCTTTTCCAAATAGTAGCCACCTGTGTCGCCTTGAGCTGCAGTTGAGCCTGGTCCCATCCTTTAATTTCTGCTAGCTCTTCAATAAATACAACCAAATTCTCCACCAGTAACTCCCGTAAACCAGATTCTTTTTTGCGATGAGCATCCTTAACTTCTCCCTCCACTAGATTCAGAACATATCTTCCTGGATCAGGTTTAGCTCTAAGAACATTGGAAACCTCATGGTGACCAAGAGAAACTGATGAGATTTCATAACGCATGAGAGGATCTCCACTAAACTGCTCAGTCTCTGCTGCAACGGGCTGCTGCTCGTTCTTAACAAACACACTGCTCGTTTGTCTTAACTCTTTCTTCTTCAACTCAAGTTCCCTTTGAGTATTCTGCACTAATTTCTTAAGCTCAATGAGTGCCATTTCCTCTGCCGTGATCTGGTTCCTTAGCAAATCAAGTTCCTTTCTTTTGCCACCTGCTTCAATCTCTATTGCTTTAATCTCCCGCGCCTTTGCTTCAACTACATTAGTTTGTTGCTCAATCTGCTTTTGGATTTTCCCCAAGTTTAAGCTCAGAACTTGAAGCTGGTTTTCCTCTGACTTGATCTGATTCTTTAGCAAATCAAGTTCCTTTTCTTTGTCACCTGACTCAATCTCTGCAACTTTAATCTGCTTTTGGATTTTCCCCAATTTCAAGGTCAGACCTTGAAGCTTGTTTTCCTTTGTTTCAACTTCCAGAGACTTCTTTTCGATATCGGTTTCAAGTGTATCAAGATGTTCCTGTAAACTCCTCAATATCCCAGCTGAATCAGCTTTGTATTTCTCCAAAGACTTACAGATTTTTCGTCTCTTAGACTCACTGTTGAGTCTAGTGACAGTGAGTGTAAGCTCATCCTCACCACAAGTCTTCTCCATCCTCAACAGTAACAACAACAAATCTTAACAATGAACCTGCAAATCCGATTACAAGAGAAAAATAAAATAGGTAAATGCAGGAATCAACGTTCTTCAGAAACAAAACACATTCTATAAACACATTCTAGAAGATCATAAATGAGGAACAGAGTTAAATTTTAGGCAAATGTAAGAAACAAAACCCTAAACGAAGAAAGACCCTAGAAGCTAAACCTTCAGCCGAAACAAAAAAAATCAGGAAGAAATCAAAATAGGTCATCAAAAAAAACCCTAACTTTGAACGAAATTACGAAGGTAAGGAAGAAAAGGAAAGAGGAAAACAAACAGAAAAGAAAAGAAAGAGTAAAGGAAACGTACGAAGAGAGAAAGTTGCGGAATTTGAGTGGTGACAACTCCAATTTCTTGTGCAGAGCGAGTCTGAGTCTGCACTGAAGAAGACTGACAAAAGAAGAAAGATGAAGAATTTTTTTTAGTGGCGTTGCCTTGTTGGAGCCGTTGCGATGGGCTTATTAGGAATAAAGGCCCATTGGGCTTGTTTAGTCAAGTTTAGTTATCTTTTTGTGTTTTTGTTCTCTTTTTTTTTCGAACAAATTTGTGTTTTTGTTCAATATGGTAACGATTAATGTGTTGAAAAGTTGATAACAGTTGAAAAAGTATAACATTCGTAGTTAAGAAAAATATTGAAGCTCAAGATGATGAAAAAGAAGAACAACAACATAGTGGATCATCCGACGATTGGACGATTTTGAACAGGACCATTGGGACAATCTTCAGCTGGAACAAAGAGAATGACACGGTTGCAACAATTGATGGATGGTAGATAAACACCTTGAGGGTAAATGAAAGCAGTCACACGTGGATTGTCACTTTCTATTGTTGCCTTTGCTTGAAGTCCACTCACTCCTTTTAGCTCTGGCCACTCCACCTTCATTCCTAAACATACCAAACTACAAATGTTTAAACTTTGGTATTAATGTTTGTAGAAACATGTTTGGTTAATTAGGGTTTTTAGTTTTTACATTAGGTTTCGGTTTCAGTTCTCTTAGAATATTCCAACGTAGTTTGGAGAATCAAATCAACTTATTGTAGTGTACAAAATCAATCCGGTATAATCCAAATCGAATCGAAAAACATCTAGAAACAGTTAAGCTAAAATGGGATTACTTTTTTTGTAATCAAGAACATGAACTTGACAAACAAACAATGTATTCCAAAATGAAAAATCTAACTTGATTTAGAACACGACTAACTACACGATCCACGTTATATGACATGTTAGAATGATTGGTGGAGTTTTCTCAAGATCATGTGTAGAAGAACTCAAAAAGTGTATAGATGAACATATATTACCTGGGAATTGAGATTGGCATCCACTGCCTGAGCAATCACAGATGTCACATTTGGGACCAAGGGTGGGACATTGGTTTTGCATTTTGTGTTTTTTTCTTTCGTTAGAATTCACTTCTCAAGAGAATTGATAACCTTTTAAATGATTTTATTTTCACTTTACCTATTGATGATCATATATATATACTATAGAGAGCAAACATATATTGCGTTGCCTTTTTATATATGTGGTGATAAGGAAGAGTTAATGGACTAAATCGTAAGTTTAAAGAGACGAATATTTTCGGTGCCCAAAAAAAAAAAAAAAAAAAAAAAAGACGAATATTTTTTCGCTATTTTTAGGGGGTGTTATTAGTTTGTTAATTTGTAAATCCATATAGAATTTGAAAATTTCTATTAATTATGAAATCAAGATATATGGATTTTGAAATAACATGTGTTTACCCATGGATTTGAATCCTTCTATTTTTCTCTTTCAATTCCATTCAATTCCATTTAAAACATAATTTGGATTCTCAAATCCAAAAACAAATGACTAAACGAATAACATAAGATTTTAACTAGTATTTATAAATCATAGAACCAATAACACATGAATTTAATTAGGATTTTAAAATCAATGATTGAATAACAAATGATTTTTGTTTGGATTTCTAATTCCATATAAATCTATGAACCAATAACCCCTCCTTAGTTTAGACACAAATCGAAACATATAAACATCTTAATTTATGACATTATATTTGATACCTCCTTATGACGTGAAATACAATAATAAATGCTTTTTTTGGTCTCCAAAACAGTAAAATAGAAGTAAATTTAAGTTTCCATATTTTGAAACGTTTATAAAGTTAATTCGTTTATAAGAAATAATGGTAAAATATCTTTCTATAACAAAAACATAATGATAAAATATCTTTATTATTAATATTCAGTTTACATATTGTCAAATATATTCGCACAAAAACAAACTTATAATTTTCATTCATTTTATCTCTTTTACATAAAAATACCATTAAAGAAAAAATATAACCAAAATAAAAAAGCATACTGTAAAAGATTATTGGTCAAAAAATAATTAATTACAATTAGTTTTTGCATAGAAAGTTGAAAATATCACTTGAAATGAGACAAAAAAATCGCAAAAGCATCAAGTGATAGGGAGGAAGTATTTATTAACCTTCATATTTCTTTTTCTTTTCATTTACTAATTCACTAATCCTTTATTATATAAAGCACAAGTCACCTAACCAATCAAACAATGCCACATAGATTTTTTTTTTACAATTTAAATCATACAAAAAATTCTAAAACAAAATTGAGATCGTGGAAAAAAAATTAACAAACAAAAAAAAAGAATAAACTTATTATTAAAAACAGAACAAAAAAAAACTGCCCAATACTCTTTTTCTTTTTTGGATTTCGTAATTTTGAGGTCCGTCTAAGTTAAATTTTTTTTTTTTTTTTTTTTTTTGTCAAACAGTTAAATTTTATTACTATTAATTATTAGAAAGAAAAAAAGTAAAAACCCACGATGAAGTATTCCAAAAAAAAAACACATGCAACTTCTTTTTAAAATCCCTATTTTTTCTCGAACAAAAAACCACACCACCTCACCACATTTTCACGATCTTAAGGTCGTTGAAACCGTTCCATCTTCTTCCACATATTTATTTGACGACGAACTCGAACGTAACACATTTTTTTGCTCTTTGAAATTTTGACTCTTTAAAAAAAAAGCTCTCTCCAAACGCCTCATAACCGTGTATCCTCACGACGGCTATGGCCTATGGAGCGGAGCCGGGGCCGTCGCTTATATTTTTGGAGATATATGTCTCGGCCCGTTCTGTTTCCAACTCTCTCACAAACTCAGCCTCCTGCAACTACAATTCCTGCGTCAACGGCGAGTTCCTAAGCCACATCGCCATCCACCGCCGAGTACAGTCACTGGAGATTGCATATTCGGATTTCGATCTATTTTCCTTGAAGATCAGTATATTTGGAGATCCCGAAAGAAGGAAGAGTAACTATTGCTAGGTGTTTGTTTGTGGAGGTTATAAGATCAAAGGGATCGAGGTTAGATATACTATGAAAGAAGCCGAGAAACATGACAGCAAAAAAGACTTGAGCTACGAGAGGAAAAGATGGTGGCAAAAAAGTACGATTCTTCTACTATAAGAAAAACAGAATTATGACACAACTATTTTATGTGCACAATTATATATATAAAAAAGAACTATTTGTGTGCATAAATTTGGTCAAAATAAATTTGTTAGAAAAAATATTTTATTTATATTTTGGACTACAATAAGTTGATGAAATAAAATAATTATGTATGTTTTGTTTGTTTGTCATGTTGGAAGTTTTGTAGAGAGCAACGATTAAGAAGGTGACTTTAAAATCCAACAAAAAGTCTCCATAAATATGAAGGAGCACCGCAGGAAGCCAAGAAGAAGGCTTAGAGCAACATAAATGGTTAATGGTGCTTTTGTATAGTGTTTATTTATCAAATTTACTTTTGAGCAAATAAACTTATTTATCAGATTAACTTTCAATATTGCTCAGAAACAAATATTTTTTGATGTTTATATTTTTTTCTATCCAAAATTGTGTGGTAAAATTATTCTACATATTAAATTATATATTTTGTTAATCAATTTATTTTTCCCGTACGGGAATACTAGTCTTGTTATAATAAATCATAAGTCACTTTTCTAAAAACTGCATCTCTCTTCATTTGACAAGTGCCTTAAGTCTCAAATTCATTCCCTTTATTTTTCTAAACCAATTTATGACGAAAAAAATGAGAAAAAAAAAAATTCACTTAAACGTATCAACTGCTTTATCCACCTCCCACGATCCCAATATTCTCCATTTCTCCACTCTTCTTAACAAGGAAACGACATTATTTTGTAGAAACCTCAACATATTTTTTATTCTATTTACCTATAACCTCTTTCTGGTAAAAATAAATAAATTAAACTAAGGTTTTCTTCACGTTAACGTTTTGACCGTGCGAAGCACGGGACACAACACTAATAATTAATAAATGATCTTCATGGAGCCTGGGGGACTTGTAAGAATATTAAAACATAAAGGAAGGGGGTGGGGAAATTCCAAAATACATTTTTATCCAAATACGTGTTTAACCTTATAAAATCATAAACAAACTACTTTTCTATTAGTGTAAAACTTTATAAATACTTTATAAATGTACCCTATAAATACATTTTAAATACTTGATAAATATATACCTTATAAAACCTTATATATATTTTGTAAAACTTTATAAATACCTTGTAAAACTTAATTAAATTTTATAAATTACATATAAAATTTTATAAATACTTAGATCGATTCTTTGAATAGTAGTAACCATCCACAAGTATCTTATGAAACTTTATAAACTTTTCGGATTTAATGAGAGGTATTTTGAAAATAGACACATGAAGAAGCATTTTTGAAAATATACACACTAAGATGGGCATTTCTCCGAAATTCCCATCATAAAAATAGGATACAAATTGAGTATGTATCGACTAATCGATCAACCACCTTATTATACATATGTTACACCGAAACAAATACAAAGACGGATACAGAAAAAGACTATATCAAAATTTCTAAAAATGGATTTTTTTTTTTTCGTCAAAATAACTTATATTAATTTGAAATATCGGCATACAAAATGTTCACAATCCAAGGAGGCAGATCTGAAACTGCAGAGTAAAAACTAGATTGAGTGCAACCAAATTTGGCAAGACAATGAGCTACTTGATTACAAGAACGATTAACATAAACAAAACAAACGTCCTTAAACTTAGGCATCCAGAACTTGATATCTTCACATAATCCTCTAATAGATGCGTCCAATAAGCCATTATTGATGCTGTCCATTAATATCTTGCAATCGCCTTCAAAATATACTTTGGTAAAGCCACGAATCCACGTTTGTTGCATTGAGGAGAGTAAAGCTTGTGCTTCTGCTTCCAAAGGTGAGCCTGTGACATTCAAACGTGATGAACCCCACGCTTTAGGTGCTCCGTTATGGTCCCGAATAATCCATCCTCCATTTGTGTGATTAGTGTTGGCATCAAATGTAGCATCAAAATTGCATTTAACATAATCAAGAGGAGGTTTTGTCCAAGTTGGAACAATTGCCGGCATTTGGTCCAGGTCTCTGTTTAGTGTAAGTCTATATTC
>NW_003302548.1:2112181-2113603 GCF_000004255.2 Arabidopsis lyrata subsp. lyrata | reverse complement strand
TATATACCCAAATCTAACCGAAATACCCAATTTCTCAAAAATACATTGGTTACTCTTTGCCCAAATATAACCAAAAATATCTAAAAATACTAAAATTACCCAAAAGAAAACTACATCATTAGTTACTTTTTAACCAAATATATCCAAATGTATCCGAATTACTCAAAAATACCTAGTATATTCGGATTTATGATTGTAATTTTAGGTATTTCGGATATTATAAGTATAAATATAACTAATATTTTAGATGTATATTTGTATTCGGGTACCCACGGGTATTGGATTCGGTTCGGGTTCGGTTCGGGTTTTTTTCGGGTAGGAGGTCTAGGAACCATTCGGGTATTTTTTAAAAATTGGTTCGGGTTCGGTTCGGATATTTTTTCGGGTTTTTCGGTTCGGCTATTCGGTTTCGGGTATTTTGTCCAGGCCTAGTTTTTGCTTTGGTTATAACCATACGAAACTTAACTACATGACTTTCATTCATTGTGATTTAAAAAAAAAAAATAGAGATAACTCAGGTGATCCTAAAGGCTTTCTAGGCCCAAAGACTAATCCTAGGGCCCGGGGAAACCATGTTAAATTGTTCAAACCCCGGTGGCCAATGCTACTCGAACCCAGGTGGCGGGAATAACCTTCTTTTACCACTGGACCAAGGCGACTTGTTAAAAAAAAAAAATTAACAAAATAGATTGATTATTAAAAAAGTTTGTTCATCAGTTTTCTCTAAAATCTGAAATTGTAAAGTTGAATGAATAGACAAATAGGCATGGTAGGTTGGTAACCTTTAAATGTTGACAAGCATTGTCTGTGCAGTCACGATCTTCCCAAATAATCGATGATTTAACAAAAAAATAGAAACGCGCAAGGAAGATCGAGCATCCATTGTTTTTTTTAGTTATTTTCTTGGGTGATTTAGGTGAATAACCCAAAAAAAAAAGAAAATTTAGTTTTTTAGAAAGAAGGTAGAAAGAGATAGGAAGAGAAAGAGAGTGAATAGGGGGGTTAGAGGTTAGATATTTAATTTTGTTTTTTTTTTAGGTTATCTAGTGCAATTTCTCTATTTTCTTTTGCATTAAAGTTTTTATTTTTCTTAAAAAGATAGTCAATGATTTCTTAAATAAAATTGTTTTTTTAGTATGTATACTTGTATATTTGAAATAATTACGGATTTTGCCCTTTTTTATAATGGCATTTATGGATTTTGCCCTTTTTGAATAATTTATGGATTTTGCCTTTTTTTAGGCTCCAAAAATATGATTTAACATGTGTTTCATTCGTTATGTTTGGGTTTAGTCGGTTCCAGTTGTTCTTAGGGTTTAGTATTTGGTATAATGTACGTATTTTTTCAAAAAAAAATCATAAATACGTACATTTTTAAGTGTTACAAAAGGGCAAAATCCATAAATTATTCAAAAAAGGGCA
>NW_003302548.1:2092687-2096953 GCF_000004255.2 Arabidopsis lyrata subsp. lyrata | reverse complement strand
AGACAGAACACATATGCAGATATGCAGAAAAAGAAAGGTCTGGTCATAAGATAAACTGAAGATGAGACCAAGCCAGAAATCAAACCTCCAAGATCCATTTGTCTTCACCTAAAATTTTTTTATTTCCCTATAACAATATGAACACAAATACTATGAGTCACTGCATAATGGATTTCCCAAAAATAAGGTACTCAAGACTTTTGAAAGTTAAGAACCCTATAACTCGTTAACTCGTTAAGAACCCTATAACTCGCTAATGAACCAAGATGCTTCTAGTTTATATTGAAGCGACAGCTTACGGCTTACCTTTTTTAAGCTAAGAGTAAGAGCCAGAGTTGTAGCGACTGAGGCAGAGTATGAGGAAAATTGGTAGGGAAAGAAACAAAGAGGTGGCAGAGAGAGGAAAGCAATTAACGACACGTTGAGTGATGAGTGTATTTCTCAAGTCATTTGGATAAAGACCAAAGCTTTAAAATTCTAGTTGGCGGAAAATCAAAACTTAATAAAAGAGTACAATAAAACGTTATAAAGAATAATTAACTATATAAAAAATAATATTTTTTCCGTTTTTTATAAGAGGTTTTACAAATTAGATAAAATAAACTATTGTAGATAACAAAATGATTAGAGAAGAAATCTTGAGAAACTAAAATTAAATCAAGATTTGAGAATAAATCAAGAAGATTAGAGAAGAAATCGAGAGAATTATTAATTTTGATATCAATTTTCTTCTTTCGGTTCCGATTTTGTGTCTCAATTTTGTTAACGAGAATTCGTGATTAAATTGAAAGTTAACATAAAATTGAGCATTTTAATCACCATGGACAAAGTTCATGTTTTAAATCAACGAAAATAAACAACTGATGATTTAAATGATATTTTCCCCTATGATATATTTATTAAGGACTGTTTAATGTCTTTGTAGTATAGCTTGCCAACAAGTTATCTTTGAAAACAGTCATAATTTTTTTTTTAGAATTTTGCATCAACTCATCAAACATCAAGAGGAAAATCAGAAGCAACAGGTCTAAAATATGCAGCAACATGTTCTAAATTTTTTATTGAAACATCTCTTGCAACATGAAAAAAATGAGGTAAATATTGTAATTAGTGTGATGCTTGTGCTTTGGTTTTACATTTGTTATTGCTATTGCAAAACTGATATAAGACATTGTTGATTGTTGCATGTTGATCAAACTTGATAAAAGGAAAAAGGCTTGAGGCCCAAGAAACTTATAAACAAGTCGGTTTATAAGTCGGTGAAGTCGTGATCTTATCTCTAATGTGTTTAGGAATATGTTTTAGTATAAATAGAGGTGCCAAGGTTGTGGTTAACCCTGTGTGTGTTGTTTTGAGATTAAGAGAGATTGTGTAACCTTTGTTTTGAGTTAGTTTCAAAGGTAATAAGAAGAGTTGTTCTTATAAACACAAAGTCTTGATCATTAGGGTTCTTAGATTCTTAGTTCTTAATTCAATAATTGGTATCAGAGCTTTACTATTGGATTAGGTAACCTAGGATCAAAGGAAAAGCTTTATACCTAACGAAACAGAGTTCGTCAAAGGGTAAAAGCATGTCAGAGATAATTCCGGTTCCAGCTAGGAACAAGGAAAGCAGTTCCTCTATACATTGTCCGATGCTTAATGCATCCAACTACACGGTATGGAACATGCGTATGAAAGGGGTACTTAGGGTTCATAAGGTTTGGGATACAATAGAACCAGGGAACGACGATGTTGATAAGAATGACTTAGCCAGGGTTCTTTTGTTTCAATCCATACCAGAAGCAATGATTCTCCAAGTTGGAGATCATGAGACTGCAAAAGAAGTTTGGAGAGCAATCAAAACCAGAAATCTAGGTGCTGACAGAGTAAAAGAAGCAAGATTACAAACTTTAATGGCTGAATTTGACAGACTTAAGATGAAAGAAACTGAAACAATTGATGAGTTTGCAGGGAAACTCTCTGAAATAGCAACAAAATCAGTTGCGTTAGGAGAAAGTATTGAGGAACCAAAACTTGTCAAGAAATTTCTCAAAAGTGTACCTAGAAAGAAATATATACACATAGTTGCTTCTCTTGAACAAGTACTTGATTTAAAGAAAACAAGTTTTGAGGAAATAGTTGGTAGACTAAAAGTATATGAAGACAGAGTTTGTGATGAAGAGGATCAGCATGAAGACCAAGGAAAACTCATGTATCTTAACTCAGACTCACAAACCTATCAAGAAAGCTATGGTTCAGGAAGAGGCCGAGGTTCAAATTTCAGAGGGAGAGGACGAGGTCGTTTTGGCACCCAACAGAATGGCTCTTTTAGACAAGGAAAAGATAAGTCAAAAGTAATATGTTATAGATGCGATAAGAATGGACATTATGCTTCAAATTGTCCTGACAGATTACTAAAACTTCAAGAAACACTTGAGAATGATGAAGAAGAAACTCAAGAAGCAGATAGGCTAATGATGCATGAAATAGTCTATCTAAACGAGAAGAATGTAAAACCAAACCAATTCGAAAGACAAACAGAAGGTGAAAACGTCTGGTACTTGGACAATGGAGCAAGTAATCATATGACAGGAAACAGAGCCTACTTCTCTAAACTTGATGAAACCATTACAGGAAAAGTGAGATTTGGAGATGATTCTCGCATTGACATTAAAGGGAAAGGCTCAATTCTGTTTGTAAGTAAAGATGGAGAAAAGAAAATTCTTGCTGATGTCTATTACATACCAGATTTAAGAAGCAGTATCATAAGTCTTGGACAAGCCACAGAGGCAGGCTGTGATATTAGGATGAAAGGTGAGCAATTGACAGTGTATGATAAACAAGGCAGGCTACTGGTAAAAGCTAATAGATCAAAAAACAGATTGTACAAAGTCCTAATGGAAGTAGAACCTTCAAGATGCCTACAACTAGAAGAAATAAATGATTCTGCAAAGTGGCATGCAAGATTAGGACATATAGGACTAGATACTATGAAATCCATGATAAACAAGGAGCTAGTCATTGGATTACCAAACATTCAAATTGAAAAGGAAACATGTTCCTCCTGTTTGCTTGGAAAACAGGTAAGACAAGCATTCCCTCAAGCCACATCATATCGAGCATCACACTTACTAGAGCTGATACATGGAGACTTGTGTGGTCCAATCACACCTTCCACGGCTGCACAAAACAAATACATTTTTGTATTAATCGATGACTATTCTCGATATATGTGGTCACTACTATTGAAAGAAAAAAGTGAAACATTTGAAAAGTTTAAGAAGTTCAAAGCATTAGTAGAACAGGAAACTGGAACCAAAATAGGAACATTCAGAACTGACAGGGGTGGAGAATTTACTTCTCAAGAATTTCAGTCCTTTTGTGACAATTCAGGGATTCAGAGACACTTAACAGCCCCATACTCACCACAACAGAACGGGGTAGTGGAAAGAAGAAATAGAACTTTGCTTGAAATGACCAGGAGTATCCTAAAGCATATGAAAGTACCAGACTATCTATGGGGAGAAGCTGTGAGACATGCTACTTATCTCATTAATAGAGTCGGAACAAGAACTCTGGTAACACAGACTCCTTATGAAGTATTTAAAGGAAAAAAACCAAACATATCACACCTACGAGTATTTGGGTGCATATGTTATGCAAAAATTGATTCTCAGCATCTTAAAAAGCTTGATGACAGGTCAAAAGCTCTAGTACACCTGGGAACAGAACCAGGATCCAAAGCTTATCGACTTTTAGATCCAACAAAAAGAAGAATTGTGGTAAGTAGGGATGTGGTTTTTGACGAGAAAAGTAATTGGAACTGGAGACATTCAGGAGAAGATGAGAGTAATAATGCTTCTGGAATGTTCAAATTCAGTCTTGGAGAATTTGGAAACCATGGTTTAAGAGAAGAGAATCAGGAAGCAGTAGAAAACAGAACAGAAGATGAGAATGATGATGAAAATCCTAGTAATGAGGATGAAGCTTCAGACAACAACAATATAGAAGATACTGAAAATCAAGACCAAGGCCAAACACAACCAACTTTAAGAAGATCTGGGAGACAGAGCAATAAACCAGGCTACTTAAACGATTATGTTCTAATGGCTGAAGTTGAGTATGAAGAAGTTCAGCGATTGTTGTTATCAATGAATGAAGAACCTTGGAGTTTTAAAGAAGCTAAGGAACTAAAAGCTTGGAGAGATGCTTGTGATGCAGAAATTCGTTCACTAAAGCCAGAACAAAACATGGAGTTTAGTAGATCTCCCTAATGGAGCAAAA
>NW_003302548.1:2088840-2092587 GCF_000004255.2 Arabidopsis lyrata subsp. lyrata | reverse complement strand
AAGAACTCTGATGGAAGTATAAATAAATACAAAGCACGTCTGTAACCGAAAGACTATGTTCAGAGATATGGAATTGATTTCGAAGAAGTATTTGCACCTGTAGCAAGAATTGAAACAATCAGATTCATAGTCGCTATAGCAGCCTCAAATGGATGGGAAGTGCATCACTTAGATGTTAAGACTGCATTTCTTCACGGAGAGTTAAAAGAAGTTGTGTTTGTTGAACAACCAGAAGGTTTTGAAACAAAAGGAAGAGAGAACAAGGTATACAGGCTGCATAAAGCCCTGTATGGCTTGAAACAAGCTCCGAGAGCCTGGAACAATAAACTCAATACAATTCTTAAAGAGTTGAATTTTATAAAGTGTTCAAAGGAACCTTCTCTGTATCGTAAGCAAACCAAGGAGCATCTACTCGTTGTTGTAGTATATGTGGACGATCTTCTAGTCACTGGTTCAAGTCTAAATTTGATACTTGATTTCAAAAGAGACATGTCAACAAAGTTTGAAATGAGTGATTTAGGAAAATTGACTTATTATCTTGGTATAGAAGTATGTCAACATGAGGGAGGCATTACTCTGAAACAAGAAAGATATGCATCTAAAATAATGAAAGAAACCAGAATGGAAGGCTGTAATATAGTCCACTCTCCAATGACTGCAAATCTAAAGCTAAGTAAGGCATCAGAAGAGAAAACTATTGATGAAACAGAGTACAGAAGAAGTATTGGATGCTTACGTTATTTGTTACATACAAGACCAGACCTCTCCTTTTGTGTTGGTATGTTGAGCAGGTATATGCAACAACCCAAAGAGTCTCATGGTGCAGCACTAAAGCAGGTACTCAGATATTTGGAAGGAACAAAAGGGTATGGCTTGGTCTTTGAGAGAAAAACAGAGTTAAGACTGGATACAAGGTTGGTAGGCTATAGTGACAGTAGTCACAATGTCGATGAGGATGATGGCAAAAGCACTACAGGTCATATCTTCTATCTACACGACTGTCCTATTACATGGTGTACACAAAAACAAGACACAGTAGCTCTATCATCCTGCGAAGCCGAGTTCATGGCTGCAACAGAAGCTGCAAAACAGGCCATATGGTTGCAAGATCTTCTGAGTGAGGTTACAGGGGAGACATGTGAAAAGGTGGTGCTCCGGATAGACAATAAATCTGCTATAGCACTTGCCAAAAATCCTGTGTTTCATGGTAGGAGCAAGCACATTCATAAAAGGTATCATTTTATTAGGGAATGCGTTGAAAATGACCAAGTCGAGTTAGAACACGTTCCCGGGGATGAACAAAAGGCTGATATTCTGACTAAAGCATTGGGACGACTCAAGTTCAAAGAAATGAGGGAGCTTGTAGGTGTTCAAGATATGAAGGTTAGCAATATCAAGTTTGAAGGGGAGAATGTTGATCAAACTTGATAAAAGGAAAAAGGCTTGAGGCCCAAGAAACTTATAAACAAGTCGGTTTATAAGTCGGTGAAGTCGTGATCTTATCTCTAATGTGTTTAGGAATATGTTTTAGTATAAATAGAGGTGCCAAGGTTGTGGTTAACCCTGTGTGTGTTGTTTTGAGATTAAGAGAGATTGTGTAACCTTTGTTTTGAGTTAGTTTCAAAGGTAATAAGAAGAGTTGTTCTTATAAACACAAAGTCTTGATCATTAGGGTTCTTAGATTCTTAGTTCTTAATTCAATAGGAATGATAAAATTTTGGTCCATGTTAGCAAGTTTTCATTAGTTTAAGACTACGCTAATAAACTAATTATTTGTGTTATGTATTTTGGATTCAGGTTTGTGTTATGTATGTTGCATGATTTTGTAGACTTCTGTTGTATATGTTAGATTAAAATCATTTATGTTATAAATGATTTTATTTATATATAACACGGTTCGTGTTTATATTATGCAAAATGGGGTTGTATAATATAACAATAGATAGTTTTCTAAAATAACATATAATAGCAAAAAATAAACCGTTATATTTTTATATCATACCAAGAAGAATTAGCCATAAAATTTTACATCATATTTCAACGTCATAACTAAATTATGTATAGCAATTCTCAAAAACTATTGTAAATTAAATATGTACTGATTTTTTTGTTAATATTAAAAATACATTTTATATATATTTTTCCTTGGTTATAAAATGACCTGCTTTTTTGCTTCTTTGCTCTGTTTTAAAAGATATTTCATGTCTTTGTAAGTCTCTGTTATAACGCTTTCGATAAAAACACTTGAGTTTGTACATATTTTCCTCCAGTTTGATCAATGAGTTACATTTAAACAAAAACTAAAAATAGTTAAATTGAATCCATGTAGAAATAAGGTAACATTATATACAATAGATATGGGATCATTAAACTGCTTAAACCAAAATATAAATATACATAAAGTTCGTTTTTAAAAACGGATAGATATATGTGCGAATTTTTTCATTCCCTCCACTTTCCCTAACTCATATTCCAGTACTTTATTAGTCTTATTCTATAATGTAATTTTTTCTTAATTAAAAAACATTAAAAGAAATCCATCATTTGTGATTTTAGTTGAAATAGAAAACTTACAAAAGATATTACTCTCAGTCATTATTATTCCAAACAATCATATAAACTTCCAGTCAAATTGTTGAGCGAAAATATCAAAATTTCTTGAATTTCTTTCATATTCATTTGATATCATTGTGAATAAATTTGTAGTATTACCTACAGCAATTATTTTAGAAAGAAAAAAATATATATCAATCCCAAAAAGTAAAATAAAACTAATTAAGTGAAAGGGAAAGTAAAACAAATGAGAGATAGAGTATCTAATGCTTATGAGAAGAAGTGCACGGAGATGGAATGTAACTATGATCAGAAGGTCTAAACTTAAGCTCACAGCTAAGGTTACACTCGAACTTGACCGATCCTAATGGTCCGACTCGCCACCGAGTTTTCGAGCCACCTTTGAGCTCGAACGTAATAACATCTTGTTTAACCGCATAGTCTACAGCTTGCATCAAAGTTGGATTCAATGGTATTGGATATGACTGAACCAAGTAAGGAAGGAACATTGATTTCTCTTTAACAACTTCAAACTCAGGCGCTTTTAAAATCGCAATAAGTTTCCCATCATAGCTTAGCTTGAACTCGGTTTCATCAAACAACGCATGAGCCTTAGCGTTATGATTGTCTACGCGAATCACAATTGTTAACTGCGTTTGCAAAACTCCAACTATATCATACCTGAGAAAAATATATCGATCATTAATGATCTAAGTTCGTGATCAAGGAAAGGGAAGAGTTGCGGAAAAAATAACCAGTACTTTAAGAAGTCGAGGTGAGCATCCGTGACACTAATGATGGGAACTCGAGGATGAATGACCATGTAACCAACGAAGACTAAAATGCCACCAATGATTACAACAATAGAGATTATAGCACAAATGATAGCTGCACACCAGATGAGAGGACTGGTGGTACCGTGACGAGAAGTCAATCTGGGCATTATTATGGGGTTCACGGGATTGGATTTTAGTTCGGGTTCGATGAGACAACATTCAGGCTCTGTGACCAACGTTCTTGGCCTTTTGGTGGGTTTGGGTGATGTTTGAGAGAGGATAATGGAATTTGAAGGATTTGGTACTAAACCCTACTTGGTGGGGAAAGTTTTGGTATCTTTCTTTACTTTGGGGTAAAGGCAAAATGGGCTTAGCAAGTAACATACATAATTGGATAAAGTTGTATACTTCTAAATTA